>NC_034415.1:29354883-29396626 GCF_002078875.1 Numida meleagris
CAGTGTCCTACAGCCAGTGTCCTACAGTCAGTGTCCTACATCCAGTGTCCTGCCGCCTCCTGCAGCCCGGCCCCGACCTGCTCACATGGCTCTAAATTGACTTCTTACACTGTGAAGGGACGTGCCATGGTGAAGACAGACATTCTTGGATGACAGCAGCTGTTCTGTTCCCGAATGCTGCAGCACTGCTACTTCTACTGCATCTGCAAACAGCGCGTGCCCTGGGGAGCTGCTCGTTAAAAAGGTGGGGATCCATCATGGCCCAATGGATCACCTGCATCTGTGTAGCTCGATCCCTCTGCCCCAGCCCGGTGAGGGGAGCTGCAGGGCTTTGCTCTCGTGATGCTCCCCCGTGCTCTGGCCTACACCTGCACTTGTTGCTGTTCTGAAAACTCTTCCCATTTGGAAAAGCAGCTCCTATTTGCAATAGATCAAAATGGTGCTGGGAGAAGGATAAAAGAGACAGAACAGAGAGAGAGGCATTCTTCACATGCACGAGATAAATACCGTGAGCTTCAGATGGGCTGGATGCTCGCTTTTGTTAATGGCCATCCATATAATCCCAGAGACATTTATCACGGCTCTTAAGCAGCAATGTGTATTTATTGCCCTCCTGATTGCCCTCAGGCATTGAGTTCAGACGTCTTAGTTAAATTTGGTACGGCACGAGCACCAAAACCAGGGGAAAGCACTGACGAATTCACCGCTTTTGCTGTGGCTTTGGGAGCACAGCAGTTTCTCCAGCATGCCTTTATAACACACATAACTCAGGCCGGAAGAAGGATCAGAGAGCTGGGTGCTCAGCTGCCAGCCTGGCCGAGAGCTGCGGGCACACATGTGGGCTCCTGGGGCTGTGCCTGGCACCACATCAGGGCCCTGTGAGCCCTGGGGAAGTGGCACACGAGGGCAGGGCTTGGGAGTGGGATGAGACAGCGGTGCTGGAGCGGTGCCGGGGGGCAAGGATGCGTTGATGAGTTCGGTTGTATTTCATGCAGTGCTTTTCCTTGCCTACACTGCATTCCTGACCACCAGCTCCCTCTAACAGAAAACCATTGTTTTTTTTTATTACAAATTCCTGTTAATTTGCACCCCTCCAAGGGGCTGCTCGTTCCCATGGCTCTAACAGAAGGGCGCTGCTGCGAAGCCACTGAAATCTGCAGCCACAGAGAGCTCGCAGCCCACCTCCAGGGACCAGCGTTTTGGGAGGAACGTCTCCATAAAGTAATAGCATAAATGTACTTTCCGCTTTAAAATGTTTACTTTATCAGTCCCGAGCGGCTATTGGCTCCTCTTCAGCCGGAGCTGGGGAACAGCCTGGCTCAGCCCCGTGGCACGCTGCCTGCGGTGGCCGGCTCCCCGACGCAGCTCTGCAGCTCCAGCAGGATGCAGCAGCTCTGGGCAGCGTGGCTCTGCTGCTCCATGGAGCAGGGCTGTTCGTCTTCTTCTTTGCTGTTTGGTTTTTTTTTTTCATTTCAGTGCTGGGCATCTGGACTCAGCTGTTAGAGATGTAATGCAATAACCCTCACTCGTGCAGGGAGGCAGCCGCGGTTCTGCAGGCAGGGCACGAGCTGCCAGCTGCGGGAAGCAGGCGGGTGTGAGCCCTCCAGCTCTCAGCTCACAGCCACGCACACAATGTCAGTGCGATCACCGTGCCGGGGCCGCATGCCAGAGCCAAGTGGAGAGCAAACCGCACGGCCACTCCGGGCCCACGGGCTGCGTTTTCGGGAAAGCAGGGCACGTGGCCAGGGCAAAGCCTGCTCTGTGATATGAACCTTTCGGTAAAACCTTTGCTCCAGGCGGTCTGGAGAGAGCCCAGAAAACCCGCGGCTGTCTGCGCTGCCCTCCGTCACAGCCCTCCTCTGGATGCTTCTGAGCCTGGTGCTGCAGGCGGTGCCGGTCTGCGGGCGCCTGGCGGGCTGACTTGCTGCAGGGAGCATGTACAGGCACAGGGCAGATATCTGGCATGCAATTGAACCAGGAAAACTGAGCTTGTGGAAGGAGAGGGTAAAAGGTGTGCAGCAGCGTGATATGAGTGAGCCCTGTGCTGTCCCTGGCACACAAAGAGTTCAGCCTGAAGCGTGGGTGAGGATGTGGGATAAGGCGAGTTGGTCAGATGGGCCACAGTAAAAAACTGGAACCCTATACCGGATTTGGCATGAAATAAGAGAGAAGCTAACTTCTTATGGTTTTAGTCAAGGTGCTGTTTAGAAAAATGAATGCTTCTGAACAGCGCAACGGCACGCAGCGGTACGTGCCGCCTCTTCCTCCCCTACCGCCGCAGGAAGCACCGTGTCTGCGCCTCAGGGCCAGGATCCAGCCCCAGGCTCGTGCTCAGCGCTCACTCGAGCACTTCTCAAGTGCCTGAAGACGTCTTCCCAAACACAGCTCTGCGCAGGGGAGTTGCTGACCATGAGTTGATTTCTCCAGCCTTAAGCACTGACTGCTCCAGGGCTGGGGTCTGTCCAGTTGACCCATGGGTCTGAATTGGGCATCTCGAATGGACCCTCGGTTCTTGGCTCCCCAAATCCTCCTCTGGCAGTACTTACAGATTGCCTTCGGGGACTCAGACTGGAAGGGGAACAGCTGATTTGTTTAAAAAATAAGAGATGTTCGTAACATTCATCCTCTCATAAAAGTCAAAGTTGTTTTGAAAACGTTCTGGTGTGAACACCAAACGCATCAAGTGTCACATCAACAAATTCCGTCATTCCTCCCGTCCGGAAAACTTGTGTACACAACAAGTTTATTGTCCAAACTGGGGAGGTGGTTTTTTCCTTTTTCTTTGTGAAGTGCTTTGTGAAGTGAGGAAATAACATGAATCCTCATGCTCTCCTGGTGGCAGCAGAGCTGCAAGGCCGTGTGAGTGCTGCCGTGAGGAAGGAGTGGGCATGGGCAGGCGCTGCACGTACCTGGGCACAGGGAGCAGCTGAGCAGGCGATGGGGGGGGCAGGCAGTGCTCACACTGTGTCTCGTGCCCATTCCCACCCCCCTTCTCGCATGACTTCTTGTTCCTCAGGAGCCTATCTTAAAAGCTATGTAAAACTCCATTGATTCACATTAAGCATCAGATGCATATCGGCAGCGCCGGCACGCTATGTTGACAAACGCAAGGAAATCGATATTGGCTGGTAAAGATGGATGCGTTCGTGTACAAAATGCCCTTCAGCACGTGCAAATTACCTTCCAGCTATTTTCAATCTTTGTGATTCGATACCGAAGGCAAAATCACAGCAAAGCAGCAGAACTTGCTTGACCTGATCTGCCCCCGTGTCCGCCCTCCCGTTGCTGCAGCAATGCCTCCCAACCAGGCAGGGATTGATTTTGCTTTTGCAGACCTTCCAGCCACTCGGGGCCGGGTGCAGGAAGCTCCTGGCAGGCCTCACCTCCGCCCCGTTATTTTGCAGCGCGATAGTTCACCCATTAGATTTGCCGCTACCAAGTTGCAAACACATAAGTAGGAATTTGTCCCACTTCTGTTAGCCTGGAAAACAACGGCGGGAGACAGAGAGTGCCAAAGTCGATATTTATTGCACGCACGGCTGGTTTTTAAACACTTTCACTAGAATTCTATTAACGAGGAAGTGACTTTGATCCCACGGTGAGCACCGTGCTGCCATCCTCCTCCCACACAGGCTGCAGGCGTTCGGGAGCCCCAGCACAAATCCCCACCAAAGTTCTTGTTAAAGTTCATAGGGAGAAAGCGCGTTGCCTTAGAGTCCTGCAGCTCCTGCTGCAAACTGGAACTGTGGGGCATGGGGGCAAATGGGGCACAGGGGAAAATGGGGTGCAGCCCCACACAGCTGGGCACGGCCTGCAGCATCGTGGCACAGAGAAGCCGCGGTGCTTGTGCAAACCTTGCCCTCGGTTTGATCGTTGAAGGGGAACGCTGTTCTCCCTCAACGCTTTTTTTTTTTTTTTTTAAGCTGTTCTTTTTCTCCTCCTCCATAAAAAAAAATGCAGTTAATTGTGCCCAGCTGCCCGTGCACAGCACTTGGCAACCACAGAGCTGGTTGCTGCCGGTCCTGTCGCTCCCCATGCACAGTGTGCGTTTGCCTCAGCTGATAAATTGAAACCCAGACTGAAAAAAATGCCCAGCCAACACTCCAGACTGCAAAAGCTGCCTGGAGCTTCAAGCCCCTGTGTGATCGGGTGTTTGTAGTTTCAACGTGGTGCTTGGCAGCCATGGCGGGGAGGCTGGGGCTGGTGAAATATGAGGGTCTGGTCCCGTTGTGCAACCTCACGTGTCGCCTCTCGAAGTTTATGGTTGTTCTCAACTTGTCTCGATAGGAACAACATTTTGCTCAGATTTACTGTGTGTTTAAACAAGTGCTCATGCTGATAGTGCTTTGAAACATGCATTGCACAGAGGGCATGGGATGTGGTTTCAGAAGAACATACCCAGGGCTCAGCTGCTGGCCTCTGTGTGAGGTTTCAGCAGGACGAGCTGATGAACCTCACCTGGCAGCCACCCCCAGGCACACAAATGCTGCCCCAGGGCTTGAGACCAAGTGCCAGCATCTGCTGTGTTCATGCAGAACAGGTGCAGCCCCACCTCCAGCATCATCCCAGGGTGCTTTTGCACCCCAAGGCCAGGACCTGTCATGCTGCTTGGCTCTCACTTTCCAGCTTAGGAAGTCAAGAGGGTCAGCATAGTTCATCTGGTATATTTGTAGATTTCTCTAAGCCCAGGTTAGCCCAAACTGTGCTGACCTCTGCCTGCTGCAGAAGCTGGGAGAAGAGCGAGCAAGTGGGGCTGTGGTGAGCAAGTGGAAAAATTGTTGCCTTCAAAAAAAAATGGGCAGCTGGACTATGGGCTGACCTCGCTAAATGAGCTGAACAGAACTGAGAGGGTTTGTGTGCTTTTGCTGTTGCTTCTGATAAGTAAACATACCCCTTTTTTCAACAGTGAGCCCTGATTCTGAGCTTCTCTCTGTCCTCCCACTGTTGTAACAATTGTTTGATTTCAAAGCCAAAGGAATATGGAGCTGGTTTGCAGAAGAGTGTTTCTGAAACACCAGGGTGAGTTTGGAGCAGCAGCAACTGGGGCGTGTTGTGTCTTTGCAGAGCCAGTGCTGCTCACCAGGGCAGCTTGTGTTCCTCCTCCACTCCAGATAAAGCAAAGACTTGTCTTGGGAATGGGGAATCAGTAAACTAAGAAGTGTGGGAATTTCTGACTTAGCTGTTCCGTGTGCTATGATGCCGGGACTGGAGCTCTGAGCAGCTCTGGGCTGGCTGCTGTTCCCTGGGGAGGGAGCAACCTGTGGGATGTTTGCTCTCTGCTGCCCTGCTTGTGCCACGCGTGTTTGCAGGAGCCCCATTTTCCAGCACCTTCTGCTGCTGCTGCTCTGAGCCTGTTCTCCAGGGCTGTCCCACCCCAGCAGTGCTCAGCGTGCAGCAGCAGGACAGCCCTGCTGGAACCGCCCAGCAGTGTTTGCTGGGTGATGAAGCACAACCCAAGGAAACGCTGTCTGTGGGCACTGGCAGTGGATGGGGGAATACCTGGAGCTCTGCTCCCTGTGAGCTGGGCGGCTGGAGCAGTGTTGGCAGAGCTAAGGAAACAAGCCAGAAGGACAAACACAGCAGCAATCCCCTTGCTTTCCTCCTCAGCTGGCCGTGGTACCTGAGCTCCTGGTGCTGGGGGCACCTGTGGGTGTGTGGGTCACCATAAAGTCCATGCAGGTCCTGAGTGTCTCACGAGCTCAGTGATGTGCTCAGGCCACAGCGGAGCTGCAGACAGCCATGTCTCCTGAATTTCTGGAAGCTAAGACTATCATATATTGTATATCTTGGCAGGATACTTGAGAGAACATAACCTGGCTTGCTACCAGTGTAAAAAAAAAACTTGAGATTTTTTAAACAAATTTCTCCACTGCTTTCCATCACCAGTACTGTACACAGATCTCAGTGCACCAAATACTGTGCTGCTGTTTCATAACTTGATGAAAACAATCTACTAGTGCTTAAAAAAAGAGGTTGAACCTCAGCAGAACACAGCTCTGGAGTATCTTTAAAACAATTCCCATGTCAACAGAGTCCTCACTTCCCCTCCTCCATCCTGTATCTTGTAAAATTAGAAGCAATGATCTTCCAGCCTGGACAGAGAGGAGTGCTGACTCCCTCTGTCCAAATAAACTCTAAAGAATATCTTGTGTTACTGAGCTTAAGTCAGAGGCTGGAGGTTAAAAGCTGTATGGAGGTCATTCTTTGGGACACTGTTGGAGTTCAGTGCTAATGTGATTGTTCACCTGATGATTTTTCAGTCTTTGGTACAAGGGGAGGACAGATGTGTGCCAGCTTGTCGTATCCATGTGGCTGGGTGGTCTGGAACAGCAGCCTTACATTTCCAAGCCTGCAGCTTTCTGTCCCTGAGGACTGCCTGGGCTGCAGTGCATGTGCTGCACGGTGATCGGCTTCTGCTGCAAATGGAGTCAGAGCCAAAGCTGCGAGATTGCCTCAGAGGAGGTGAAATGGAGACGGTGATGGAGCTGCGCCTCGTGCTTGGGTTTTATCTGTTTGCTTGTTTCTTTCTTTATTTGACTTTCTGCCCATCCTCTGTGTGATCCAGATTCCAGTTAAGCTCATCCAAAATTCAGCTTTGAGCAGAAACTGAGGAAAACACAGATGTACCCATCAGAGGGTGCAAGATATAGGGCTAACTTAATCTTCACCAGATGCTGCAGCTGACGTCAGATGGATTTCACATACACCTCTAATTCAAATTCAAATCTTGAGTCTTTTTTTTGTGTTGATTAAGCTGATGGTACAGGCTATTGGGAAGCTCTAAACCAGAAGGTGTAACCACTTCAGTACCATTTGCAGCAGCAGTATCTTAACCCAAGCACCAATATCGTGATTTCTGGGGGGTTTGCTCTGTCTGGATGCTGCTAACTGCTTCCAGCCCCATCCCAGCTCCAGCTCCTTCCCCTGCCAGCTGAGGGCAGCCCTGGGATGAGGTGGCATGTTGAACTCTGCAGCCCGGCCCCAGTGTGGGTGCAGGTGAAAAGGGAATTGAGCAAAGTAAGTTGTTGTAAAAAGCAAAGAATGTCATATAGGGAGAAGACAGAGGAGAAACTAGAAGACATTTTCTGAATGGAAAATTTTGAGCTGCTCTCCTGTAATTAGTATTTATGAACTATGGGGGAGAGCACTTATTTACTTGTGGATCGGTGGTGTTTGGTGTCATAGCAACCGGGTAACTGCCAAATAATCAATACCTCTGTGTGCAATAGTAGCTATGTGGGCAATGTGCTTCTGCTGGGGCTGTCTTTTAAGGTTTAAGTGCTTTGGTGCAAAGAGAGAAATAAAACTGCATAGAACCCAATATGCCTAATTACCGTGACAGCTTGCCGTGGGGCCTAGTGTGCCCTGGGGTGCGCCGGGCCTAGTGCTGCCGGGCGAGGGGAGGGGTTCTCCCACTGCGGCCCCACCTCCAGCACGGGGTGCAGGTTGGGTGCCACCATCTCAGGGGGGTGTGGAGCTGTCAGGCAGGGTCTGAAGGAGGGCTATGGAGATGGGGAAGGGTCTGGAGGGCAGTAGGAGTGAGGGGGGGCTGAGGGCCCTTGTTTGTTTGGCTCAGAGAGGAGGAGGTTGAGGGGAGGCCTAGTGGCGGCCATGCAGCCTCTCATGGCGGCCATGCAGCCCCTCATGGCGGGTTTACAGCTCCCCATGGCAGTCCTACAGCCCCTCATGGCACTACAGCTCCTCATGTCGGTCCTACAGCCCCTCACAGGGAGCGGAGCTCTGCACTGTGTGACAGAAGGGCACAGCACAGCTCCCAGGGCAGTGGGACAGCCCTGATCTCAGGGAGCACTGGGACACCGCTCTCAGCCATAGGGTTTAACTCTTGGGCAAGAGATCTGGAAACACAGGTGTGAAAGGAGTAGAAAAGCAGGAGAGGCCTGAAGTGCAATCAACTCAGTACTTAGCAGTAGCAATATTTGGATTCTTTGTTTTCCATGTGCGCTACGGTCACTCATTAACTTCAGGAGACTCGTTTGGAAGCTTTATGAGCACACGGTCGAGTTCTGCAGCAATAGCACAGGGCTGAGGCAGCCTGAGCTCTGGGCTCTGAGGGAATAGAAATGTGCAACTATTTCCTAAAAGTTCTTTCAGACATTCACAAAATGGTGTAAAATTCTGTTAGTTGCTTTGGATATTAAAATGTGGAAAATCAGAGTGACTGTGAGCCCTGCAACACCTCCTGACTGCCTCAAAGCACTAAGCATCATCTGTTGCCCGGGTTTCCATACGCTATTAACAGCTGAAGCTGTTGATGCCTTCTCTTGTCTCATTTTGAACTGCTTTAACAGGGCACAGGCCCCGGTGTCCATCCGCAGTGCGTCCTGCAGGCCTGGGAAGGGACAGAAGGGACCCGTGAGCACCACTGTGCTCCTGTAAGGGCAGGATTTGCTGAAAGTTAAAGTGCCTCTCTGAGTTCTTTTATTAGAAGTGTCTGCTTTCTTCTCCAGAGAGGCTTCTCTCAATTTCGTGTCATGCACTTAAGACACCACCTCGTTCCCATTGTTAGGTGAGACGAGACGTTTATTCGTTATCCCCAAGTTGCATTTTTTAGCGGCAGAGCATCCCCTACCTCTGTTGATGGGTGTTGTGCACTGCCAGCGCACGGCATGGGCTCAGCCCCGCGCCTGAGTCTTAGTGCTCCTTAAAAAGGCAGGGTAATCCCAAGGAGACATTCCTCCATTCCTCATGCCTCTGGAGCCCTCCATCCCATTAATCATCTCGGTGCTTATTTCCGGACCCTTTCATGTTTTTCCCATTGGAATACCATGTTAGCAGCCCAGGTCAGCATGTTCCTTGGTCTTCTGTACAAGCAACATAAATTTCCAGTATTTTCTACATGTATCTCTGGCATATGGAAATAACTAAGCGCCACGTTAGCTGTCTCTTCAGAAATGCTCACTGCAGCGCCTTGTGATGCCCAGGCTCCTTCCCACAGGGATCTCAGCCTTTCCAGAGCCCTGTGCTGGGACCACTGTTGCCATGCACATTGCTGCTGGGCCCCCACCAATGACCCCTGCCTCTGGGTGTGCTGGGCAATGCCACTGCCGTGTGTCTTCAGCAATGATTCGCTGTCTGTCTCCAGATCAGGGTTTTCTCACCACCACAGCCCACATTGCTCTCTCCTCCCCCAGTCCCTCAATGTTCTGTGGAAACAGCAGGAAATTCAACCGAAATCCACACAGTGTGTGTTGTGGCCTGTGCTGGAGCTGGGGGCTTTTGTCTGCCCTCGTGAACTCCTTCCAAAAACATCAGTGTTATTTTTAAGAGATAATTTTCTTCATTTTATGTGACTCACTTAAGATACAGTATCTAATTCCAGTTAATGCCATACAGGGTTGTTTTGCATTATCCTGCTTTCCAAACAGAGCACTGTTTTCACTATATTCCTCTATTCATTCTTCAGAGGCTAATGGGCCAGACTTGCTCTCCTATTTATATCTTCATGGTTCAGATTTAAAAAACGAACCCAATCTCCAGCCCACGGGGCGGTGATGGGCAGTGTGCCTTTGGGCCATCGGCAAGCATTGGGTGATGGATGAGCTCATTAAGGGCCTCTGGCTGTTGGCCATCTCGTTACAAGTGCCGCTGCTCTTTGCAGTTGTGCTCTGCTTGCACCAGGAGCATCGCTCACCCGGGATGAAAAAAGCAGAGTTATGAAATAGCTGCTGGAGCCGAGCGGCTGTGCTGCCCAGTGTTGCCTCAGCGCTGCAGGAAGGATGGCATTCACTCACACGTTTCACACCAGTGCTGCTTTCTGTAGCAGCACTGTGCTGCTGTGGATCCCTTGCTGTTTCTGCACTTGCTGGCTTCTCAGCAAAAGCCATAGCAAATGGCTGAAGGCAGAAGTGAGCTTTGCTTTCACCTTTTGAGATGATTTTTGCACTTCCAGGAGGGAAGTGCAGCACTGTCCCTGATTACTGCACATGCTCCAACGTGAAATGAGGACTGAGAGCGTGCTTATAAAAATAGTAAGAGAAAAAGAATCTGGTAGTCGATCCATTCTTGCTCTATCAGATATCTAGACTTTACCTTTGTGTATACAAAAGGATGTTCCTTTCTGCACCGCACAGGGAATGAATCAGTGTGTTTTGTAAAGCCCACCTCACTTCAGCTAATACTTACTTTAATGCTGTGTTTGCAAATGATAATTAAAAGAAAATATTTTTTTAACCTTTCT
The DNA here is from genome assembly GCF_002078875.1 of Numida meleagris. Taxonomy (NCBI): domain Eukaryota; kingdom Metazoa; phylum Chordata; class Aves; order Galliformes; family Numididae; genus Numida; species Numida meleagris. The sequence continues at coordinate 29,365,082 of NC_034415.1, forward strand.
TTGGTGCTTTCAACAGAGCTTTAATTTCAGTCTGCAAATGAACAGCAGAAGCAGCTTTTAGTTTTCTTTCGTTGGAATTACTAGCTTTAAATGGGCAGACTGGTAACTGTGTTCTCCTAAGCTGCAAATATTGCCCTAATGGAATAATTCAGCATCACAGTGTTTGAATTTCCCCCTGGAAGCATTTGGTCACTTAGTAAACTTGCAGCTGCTCCACTGTGACAGCAGCCCCCTGCAGCCCCTGCTGGCCAAGGCAGTGTGAGGGATGCTGTGTTAGTGCTGCACCCGGGTTCTATGTGGAGGAGGTGACTGTGGGTGCACAGGAGGTGACCGCTGGGCCAGCAGCAGAAGAGGTGGCTGTGGGCACAGTTTTGCTTGAGGATCTCAGAGGGCTTTTCCAATCTCAACGATTCTGTGAAATCTCACCAAACTTGCTCATTGCTTCCATGGCAGCCCTATGGCAGGACGTTTCAGGACTTTCCTCCAGTGCTTGCTGTTATTCCGTGTGCTTTTGGGCTCACACAGCCCCTGGCAGCTTGGAGGTCTGGGGGCTGCAGCAGCTGCCGGCCCCGTGCCAGTGCTAGGAGGCAGCTTGCAGCTCTTCCTGTGCACAGCTCCGTGCATTTGCAGGGGAGGGTTTGTTTCTGGAAGGTGAGCAGCAGAGATATTTCCATGGAGATAACAAATTCTTTGTACAAAGCTTCCCAGAAAAGGAATAAATCATTGCTCTTGTGCTGAATTTATGGTGCTGTCAGGCTTCAGAGATGTACCCTCTGCAGCTAGTCCTGTCCCATACCATGACAGCCTGGCTGCAGTGCCAAAGTGAGGAAGAAGGTGCTTGGGAGGACCACATGTTCTACGGCATACCATTGTAGGGGTAGACAATCAGGCAGAAAACTGGGAAGAAGTCATTTCTCCTGCCTGAAATGGCCAGGGTCGGGAAGGCTGTAGGCAGAAGGCCTACATAGGCACATCACTGTGTGTGGAGACTTAAGGAACGAGCAAGGAAACAAAGGTGGAAGATGCTGCCTGTTGGCATACGGTGCAGCTGTTCAATTAGATGGACACCCGGGTCCTTTTCAAGGGCCCCCCCGGTGAGGGGCAGCTCAGGAGGTGCAGCTGATGGGAAAGAAATGGACGACCACAGTGACCCCTGGCAGAACATGCAGAGCCTGGGCTGGGAGCATGGTCAGCCTAACACCCCAGTGGCTTTTAATTGTTCTCCACACACAGGATACCTTAAGCCCATCATTAATGATGCACTCTCCACCATCTGTGGTGCATCCAAAGCTGCTGCTCACACAGGGCTGGATGCTGTCCTGCCTGGGTGTGCGGGGCTCTGTGCTGCAGGCTCCTGCCCATGGTGCCGGCTCCGTGCACAAAGCTGGGTGAGGTTCAGGACCCATCCTCAGTGCCAGGAGGTGGCACAATTCTGCAAATCGCTCTGCTGCCATATCAGCATCATTATTGTAATGGTCACTGATGGGGCTGTACATGGCGCATGGTGTTTGCCAGCTACTGACATGGTTCAGGGAGCACTTACACCCCAGGAGGAGGTGGGGAGGAGGGATGGGTGTTACAGAGGGATGGGGAAAGAGGAGAGAGAAGCTGGAGCCCCAGGGTCACTGCAGCTCTGCAAAAAGCTGGCAATCATAGCACCACAGTAGCATTATGGTTGGAAAAGACCTTTAGGATCCCCAAGTCCAACCCCAGCCCATCTCCACTGTGCCCACTGACTGTGTCCCACAGTGCCACATCCCCACAGTTCTTGGCCATGTCCTCACCAAAAAGCTGTGGCCATCATCACTTTTTGCTGTTCCCCTGCACACAGCCTTCCCTCTGCTTTGATTTTTGCCTCTTGCTTTATCTCTCCTGCTCCCCGGGTGCTGCTGCCGAGTAGCTGCCGAACCCCGGCCAGGGGCTGTGTGTCTGCTCACAGCTGTGCAGCCTAAAAGGCACCGCAGAACCCACGTGAAGCAGTATTGCAGTGTTGGCCGGGGGAAAGCAAACAGCCATCCATTTCCATTTTGTGTAGCTGGGACTGGCCACACAAATTTATTATACGCTCTGCAGCAGCTCTCCAGACATTTTGAAAGTTCTTTTCCTGTTCATGTTTCTGTCATTGCTTTATTTTCCCCTCTGCCATAAAGCACTGGTTTCTAGGAGGGAGGGCCCTTCATAATGGGATAAAAAAGCATCACTGAGTCACACCTGCCATTTTATGGTTGCTGGGGCTTCTCAGCTCAGCTGCAATTCTGCACGGCACGGAGCTGTGCTTGCTATGTGCACCCACTGCCTGGCTGAGCTCACTGGGCCGGGCACAGGAGTGGGGTGACATGGTGGGGACATGGTGGGGAGGTGGTGAGGATGTGATGGGGAGGTGATGGGGACGCGGTGGGCATGGCAGATGCTGCTGGGCATGGCTCATCTCGCCTGGCCCCTCGCTCCCAAAGTCACGTGCCACCACTTGCAGAGGAGCAGAGCCCTGCTGATCCCTCCCACAGATCTTGTGCGGGTGGTAATTAATAATCACCCTTCTCATTACACAACTGGTGTTTGGCAGAGCTTGCCAGGCTCCGTTGTGAAATGTTTTCAGTGTTTCAGCAGAGATCCCTCTGAGGAGCACTGCCAAAGTAACGTTGTGTTCCAAAGGGAAAGGACTGCTGACAAACAAATGAAATTAAAAGCGAGCCCCACCAGTGGCCAGGAGATATCACTGGAAAATGTACAGAGGTTGTACTTCCTTCCGACCGCCGTCTGTCTGCCCTTCCCGACACGTCCAGACCTTCTCCCGTGTCACCTGTACCACCCAACTGACCTGCAGAAACAGCCTCTAGGCGTCTGAAAGTGCCCAGTGCCACCAGTAAGGTTCCCAGGTCTGTTATGGGCACACGCTGGGCGCTGTGATGTGGGGCCGGTGCTGGGTGTCCAGGTGGGCCGTGCCAGCCGTGCCTGGCACACCGCTGCCATCCCTATCACATCCTCTGCCAGCAGTGGGAGCCAGGCTGGGCAGCCCCTGGGCTGCGGGCTGGGGTGAGTGGATCCCACGGTCAGCTGCTGCCCGCTGCACTGCACAGCGGCCGTCCTGTTCTGGCAAACAGCCCTCATGTCCTGGGACATCACTCACCCCGGGGATTTCAGGAAAGAGAAGGGCAACAGGACACCCCAGGGTGTCTGGGTGCTTTGCCAGCAGACAGCAGCTGGCTTCCAGGGGCTGCGCAACCACCCGAGGCTGCTGGGGCCGGCGAGCTCTGGGCTGTGACATGTCCCAGACACACCAGTGACCGTCCCCAGGCTGCCGGGCATCGGGCTGTGTGCTGGCATGTGGGCAAAGAGACAGCAACGGCCTCATGTTGCGCCAGGGGATGTTCAGGTTGGCTATTAGGAGGCATTTCTCCTCTGAAAGGAGAATCACCACTGCACAGGCTGCCCAGGGGTGGGGGTCACCGTCCCTGGGTGTGTTCCAGAGCTGTGGGGATGTGGCACTGAGGGACGTGGGCAGTGGGCATGGCAGGGGGCTGGGGTGGGCTTGGGGATCTCAGACGGCTTTTCCAACCTCAACGGCTCTACTGTTCTGTGATTCTGGCTGCACAGAGCAGGGCTGCAGCAGGAACTTGTGCCTCAGAGGGTTCATCAGCAATTGTTAAAAAACACCACAGGCTGTGTGATGGCTGTGAGTTGCTCCCCCTGAGCTCTGTGGGCACTAGACAGTCACAGCCACGCACGTGCTTTGCTTGCAAGTAATGTCCACGTAAAACCAATCGATAGCTGCAAATGGGTCCAGTAAAATATCAGCTGAATTATTAACTTTTGCATTGTTACCGTAATCAAGCTAATTTATTGACATTGCTGCAATACTAATTCATTTCCAGGACATTAGATAATGCTGCTGGGTCAGTGCATACGCAGGAGGGGGGAGCAGGGCCAGACCTGCTCGTGGTGGCTTTGCAGCTGGGTTTGAGAGGAGAAAAGGAGGAGAGAAGAGGTTGTGCCCAGCCACGGGCATGGGCTGTGCTGTGAGTTTTGCTGTCCCCAGATGGATGTGCACCGGGCTGCCCAACAAGTGATGCCTTGCAGCCGGGTGACACAGATACCCCTGCAGCCCACAGCCAGCACACAGGCACCAGGGGCAGCATTTAGGCCATCTCCTTGAGCAAATAAATGCTGGCTTGGGGGCCACACCTTGGGTTTGGACTCTTCGGACAATAGGCACAGATTCTGGGGATGGATTTGGCAGCAGCTGTGCCCATTGCTGGTGGCAGGAGGACACTGCCAGGGGCCGAGCCATTGGAATACATCGGTGTTGTCACAAGCCAAATGTGTACTTTAATAATCCGTATCAGCGAGAGATAGGGTAGGACTGGGCATTTACTCAATAAGAAAGATAATCGATAGCACTCTGTTTATTAAACTTCCTTAAGGTGACCGTGATGTTATCTTTATTAAATTTCTGATCGGTTTATGAAGCTGTGGAATGGCTGTTTTTGAATTAGAAATATGTTTTGCCGCAGAGTGAGAGCTCCCGGTGGATGGGGGTTCTGGTGGGTGACCCATGGGCCTGGGGGAGCGTGGCTGGAGCCATCCCCTCTGCGGGAAATGAGTGAGTTAAGCTGACTGGAAATAATTTGAGTTTGGATTGCTCTGTCATTAACAGTTCAGAACGTCTCCTTGAAGGACGCATGAAGGAAACGTGTCCTTGCCCTGCGCAGCCCCTGCCCTGCAGTCCCTGCCCTGCCCAGCCAGCCCTATGCTGTCCTTATTGTCCCACCGGGTCCCACTGCTCCCAGCAGTGCTCCCAGCTCAGTGCCTACTGGGGGCTGCAGTGCAGAGACCCAGGGCAGGGCAATGAGCAGTGCTGCTCCCAGCACAGTGACCTCTCGGGGCTGTTAAAACTCAAGAGCAGTGGCATGAAGGGATGGCAAGGCATAAGCCCAGTTGTTCTATGCTAAAGCTTTTGCTTCCAGAGTGTTGGCTGTGGGTGGTTCCTGTAAGTGGCCAGCAGTGCCCCCAGCCGTAGGTGCACAGCAGTAACACCTACTGAAGACAAAACCTGAAGCCTTTTGGAGCCCAGGAGGGAGGAGGGGTGCCAGGGCCAGGCAAGCAAATCCAGCGGCCTGGGGAGGAGTCGGGCCACCACTGGATAACGCCGAGAGATGGAGACTCCTTTGTGTTGTGTGGGTTTGTTTAAGGCCATATTTACTGCTTCAAGCACACAGCACATCAACTGTGATCAGACACTGCCGGGCTTCAGCCTTGAGCCACTGCGATTCATTGGGCTCGGTGAGGCTCCCTGCAGACAGCTGCATCTCCTCGCCTCTGTCTACCAAAGCATACAAGACACCAGGAGTTCAAAGGCTCCTTATGATGTAAAGAGTTTACATTTCAATAGTTAAAGATATAGACTGACATCTGAGCCAAAAGACGCAGCTCTGCATGGACACGGAGCCTGACAAGCTGGGGCTGGAGCAGGGCAGTGGGATGGAGCAGAATGGGCAGTGACCTCCTCCTCACTTTTCAGGATGGGAAAAAATGATGCCCAAAAGGGGACAAAGGGTTCCTGGGTGAGTTTTGGTCTCTGCTCTTTAAAGCCTCTTCACATCCAGAGCCAATGAACTGCAAACACATCAGGCAAAACTCCAGCTGGCTTCAACCTGGCATATGAATTGCAAAGCTGCTGGGAATTGATGCTTCACACTATAAAGTCCCTCTGAGATGGGGTGTGTATTTCCTTTCACCCGCAGGGCCACGAGCCTGTATGAGTGCTGGATTTATTTGTGCGTGCGGTGACTGCGGCTCCGCTCTGTGCAAACAGCGGCGTGCTGAAGGGCGGGCGAGGGCTGCGAGATGGCTGTGTTTAGAGAAAGTCATAATAACCGGGGCTCCTATCCTCCGCTACAATTTATTATCAAAACAGTGCGGCCCCAAGTATAAATACGTTGTCTTTAATAACATGCTTTCGAACATATCTAACGTATTTGTATTCAAAGTGGTCCTTTTATCTTCTGCAGTGGACCGAAGTGAGGGCTGAGTCCCTGCACATCCCTGTGAGCATCGGGGCCGGTGCCCAGCGAGCCGCCCCGCTGTGCTGGGGCCACGCAGCGGGGAGGGTGGGGGGCTCAGAGCTAACCCCCTGGTGCACGCTGGGTGTCTGCACCTTCCAGCAGAAGCAAAAGCACCGTGTCAGCGGTGTGAGTGGCCCGGGAGCAGGCCCAGCACCAAGTGTGGTTTCAGATTGATGCTGTGTGGGGTGAATTCAGGCTCTCGTGGGCACCCATCTGCCGGCAGCCGGTGCGGTGCGGGCAGCGAGGGGCAGCAGTGCTGCAGTGCAAAGGGCTCCGGTTGCGCCGGTGAAACGCACCGAGTGTGTTCAGTGGTCGTGCGGCTCCCACGCTTCCTGGGAGAGAAACGTGGTGAGGAATCAAAGCAACATCTGTTGATTTATAAGCACGGTTCTCAATGAGGCGGCGGCTGGTTGGGAATGCACGAGAAGCATTACAAGGAGCAGGGCTCGGCCGGCCACCTCCAGGCACCGGTCCCTGGGACATGAACCCCAGACAGCAACTCCACACATGCTGTCCTCGAGAGGACTTTTGCAGTAAATACCTTTCTGGTGCCGGAGCTCTAGCCAGCATTCTTCAGAAGAGATTCGAAGAACCCGAAGGGCCCAAGCCTGGGGTACAAGAGCAGCCCAGGGCCCACACACTGCCGATTCCTGCTCCCTTCCAACCCAGCCAGGCTGGGATTCTGTGATTCTATGGCCCCCAAACCAGCCCCAGGGCTGCTGCAGTGTGGGCTGGGTGTCTCGGGGCTGCTGGCAGCAGGGGAATGCTGATGGTGCTCGTGGGGGTGGGTCTGAGGCTGCACTCACACAGGCACGTCATCTCCCATCCAAAATTTCGGGCTTTTATTGCACTGGTGCTGTCTGCCAGCTGTCATCATCTTCACTGGTCCCCAGAGTACTTTCAAGTGTTTATTCTAAATTAATGTTATCTTATCTAAAAACATAGCTCATCCAAGTGAATGGAAGAAATAGAATCCGGCGTTTCAGAGAACCAGCGTCACAGACTGGCTGGGGTAGAAGGACCTTGCAGCTCCAGCTGCCCAGGGCCCATCCATGGCCTCGGCACCTCCAGGGACGGGGCACCCACAGCTCTGGGCAGCAGTGCCGGGGCCTCATCGCCTCTGGGTAGAGAACTTCCCCCTCACATCTGACCCGAATCTCCCATCTTTCAGCTGAAAGCCATTCTCCCTTGTTCTGTCACTATCAGACCATGTAAAAAGTTGCTCTCCTCCTGTTTTTAAGTTCCCCTCGCTACTAAACGCCACAATGAGGTAACTCCCAAGCCCTCAGCCTGGCCCCCTAGCAGAGCTGCTCTGGTCTCTGACCATCTCACTCTTGCTATTCAGGCAATGATTCACACTTTGCTGCTGATTGTGACCCAGCTTCCTCCTGCCCCCATGCAGCTCCTCTCGCTGTCACTGTGTGTGCAGTGCCTGTGCCTCCCTTCTGTGCTCCCTGCAGGTGGAGGTGCCCTGCTCCGGGGCTGCTTCCTCGGGAGGACCTCCAAATGGTGACCAGGATGGATGCTGGGAACAAACTATGGGGATATGAGAGTGCTGCTGGGTGCTCCCTGCCTGCCAAGGGCCGCCAGGCACGCTCCGAGCCGCGATGTGGGGCTGCCACGTGGCAATCCCTGCAGAGCCATGGAGCATCAAAGGAAACAGGCAGGATGTTGGAAATTAGGGAAAATTGCACGTAATTAGTTGCTGTGTCTCTTCTGAAGGTTGCGTACTGCAGGGCGGCCTTGCGGTGACTCACAGGAGCAGGATTTGGGTGGCGTGTGCCAGCGGGGCTTCCAGCGGAGCACATGGCTTTGTGCTGCTCTCCTGCACAAAACTGCTTCAGAAACTCCAGAGGTCTGAGCTGAAGTTACAACATGGGACAAAATAAAAAGAAATAGCGCAGATCGTGTATTCCTTTTATTTTAATAAGGCAATTTTTACCTTATTCTGATTCTTTTCTTGTGGCAGGAAATAGTGCGGGAAGGAGCGAGGGATGGCGAAGCAGCCACACGCCAGGACAGCCCCATGGCCGCCTCCGGGCTCCAGAAGGAACCAGGCTCAGGACTGGGTATTCTACTGCACTTTTATTCTGACAGATACAACGCACATTAAGTTGGCACACAAACAAGCTTGTTTTTAAGGCAAATGATCTCAAAATAGTTTTCCCATTCACCGCTTCCGTAAAATCTGACAGAAGAATACAACGTATTGAAATCGGCACTAGGAATGCTTCCATAGAGGAATTAAAGTACATCACACAGAAAGGCATCTTTAAAGAAATGCGACAGAAATACACCTTCCAACTCAAACAAGTAATGGGAAAGAAAAGCTTCAATTTCTGCCCAAGCTTTTTGAATCCATCTCCAAAAGCGCGTTCCCCCGCCGGCTGGCAAATGGTGCTCCCACTCCTCGGCTGCAAACAAAGAAAGCAGACATTCTCCTCCATTTTCTGATATTTAAAGTAGCTTCTTTGTGTTAGCACACACAGGGGCTGACAGAACGGCCTTTATCCACACCCACAGGTGTCCTGCTTCACCGAGGAAAGGCACGGAGCAACAGAGCTAAGTCAAGGGAAAGGTGAATCTGTCCGCGACTTGCTTAAGAATAGCAAGTCCATATGCATTTAACCACTACCACACACTTGATTCTCTGTGTAAAAGGAAAAAATATCATTTTCCTTTGTGGCTGCCAAGGGGCTGATAGAGGAGGCCCTGAGTCACCTTCCTGCCAACCACGCGCGGCCCCAGTGGGCCCACGCTCCAGCCCTGCTGCTCACCAGGGCTTCGGCCCCGTGCCTGAGGTCGTCCTGACACACTGCACGAGGCACTGGGCTCATTCTGCACGCAGACTGAACAACAGCAATCCTCTGGACAGCAGAACAGGCGTGCAGATTACAACATCACTCTTAGAAACGTGTGACGGCTGCAAGGCACTTCCCCAGAGCCCCAGGGCAGCTGCTGCTTCCAGCCGTGCCCCGCACCATGCTCCCAGCTGTAAGGAGCACACGGGTACCCGCCAGCACTGAGCAGCACCGAGCAGCACTGAGCAGCACCGAGCATCCTGCTGCACCCACGGCACTGCTGCACCCAGGCACCGGGCACGGCTCTAGGCTTGCTCCTGGGGAAAGCGGGGCTTCAGCTTCCAGCTGCACTCCAACGCCCATCCACACAGAAGCAGACTTCTGTAGGCAGTGGTTCTGCCCTCAGATGAAATATTTTGGCCTGATGTGGCGATAGCATCTAGACAGCACTGCAGCGGAACAGGAAAAGTGGTTTCTCATTTGAGTAGTTGCTTTCAGAAGCAAAAACAGTGAAGCAAAAATCAAGGCTCTGTATCAGAGATTCCCAGCAGATGCAGGGTTACACTTGCCTTTAAGGCCCCTGAATTCAGTATTACATGGCACGTAGCACACGGTGGACAATTACCTGATATACTGTAATTGCATGTAATTTTGCCTAAGAGGCCATTAAACAGGAGGCATTATGGACTATCATCTACAAAAAAGGCAAAGAAATGGGGAGAAATGTTTGTGAAAATAAGCCTCAGATGTTCTAATAAATGGGTGAGGACTCAGTTTTCTAATAAAAGCTGAACAATAGCTGGAGGAAAGATTTGATAAATGCACATTCTTCTACCCATCTCTTCCAGTCTGCTTTATTTTAAAAATTCCCAAAGCTGCCATATCCTTAAAATTTGTCTTTATGGAGGAAAGAAGAAAGAGAGCACTTGCTCTCCTCTACCACTCTGGCCACTCTAGGCATTTCAATAATGAAGAAGCTCTGAGCGGCGTCCCCACTGCTTCAGACCTTTTGACGTTCATTTTGTTCCTGGTTGTGCACATTTCCAAATAAAATCACCCATATAAAAGATAAATTTTTGCCTTTGTAAACCTTTGCCACTAATCCACAGGAAGATGAATGCTCACTGTCTCTTACAACCTGTTTATCACTCTCTCCATCTGTGCAAAGTAGCTTTACAATGGGCTCTGCTATCAGCATCTGGTGTGATGTGTGGGTGTTTCACAGGCTGCTATAAAAAAACGGAGCAGCACAGTTTTCCTACTGCTGCTGTCTGCCCAGCACTGCACCCTGCTCCGCAGTGAGCTGACCCCAGCATCCATGTGGAACGAGCATCGACCAGGACAACACGTGTCACCAGGCACAGGCTTCCTTCAGTTCTCAGAAGAGAAAGATCTACCATCACTGCGACAACTCAAGCTTCCACTGAAAGCCATGGAAATCCAAATCAGAACTCCTCGTTTTATCTTAGTGTATGGTCTGCCATTTTCTCTCCTTGTCCATCCAGAAAAACAAGGACGAAAGACTCTCTGAAGCAAATAATCTAAGCATTAAGGTTATACATAGGAGTGGGTCTCCTCCATAATTAATCTGTTCCAAGCACCCCGTGATAGGAAAACCACCTTTTCCTACCTTAAAGCAAGACCAAAAAGCCCCTCCAAGCTCCACTTGGGCACGCAGTAAAGTCATGTTCTGCAGCTCCATCAGGAATTGTGGTAACAACAGAATTTAGCAACAAAACCAATTCCTTTGTCTACACTTGAGAATTTTTGGCACACTGGATAAATACTTATTTGGCACTCAGCCCTGCTGCTTTCCGCTGTTTACGCAGATGGGAACGCGACAGATGCCCAATTCACAGTAAGATGTAAAGCCACTTGTTGGCCAAAGCAGTCTTTGTGCAAGCGGATCCACGCTCCATCACGCCGCTGTCCGTCGGATTTCATCTGACAACGTGATGGATCTCTCCTTGCACTCATTGTTGGAGCACTTGGAGACAGCGCTGGCCGCCTGGCAGAACTTCTGGAGCAGGATCTTTCGGAGCAGCAGATAAACCCACGGATCCAGGATCTGGTTTAGGGAGGCCAAGCGCACAGCTGTCAAGAAGAAATTGCATTCTTTGTAGAGTTCTGAGCTTTGGGCTTCTGCAGAGAACCCCTTGCAGGACTCAAAAGATGTGTGGCTGAAGATCATCTTAAGCATTGTTACCTAAGGAAAAATGGCACAGTTAGGAGATCATCTCTGCATCGCTATATGCAAATACCCCTAGAGACAAAATCCTGACAGGGAGCGTGGCAGAGAGGTGGGAGTTGGCCGCAGCTCCTGGGTAACAGTGATAGGACGAGAGGTGACAGCCTCACGCTGTGCCAGGGGAGGGACAGGCCGGGTGCTGGGGGGACATCTCTGCTCCAAAGAGTGCTCAGCATGGCACAGGCTGCCCAGGGGTGGTGGTCACCGTCCCTGGGGGTGTTCCAGAGCCATGGGGATGTGGCACTGAGGGACGTGGGCAGTGGGCATGGGGGAGTGGGCTGGGAGCGGGCTTGGGGAGCTCAGGGGGCTTCCCCAACCACAATGCTTCTATGGTTCTATGATTCTCTAAGGGATTTCTTCCTCCCTCATCCAACTCAAACCATGACCATAGAAACTATGCCCAAGCTCTGGGCAAGCAGCTCAGTCTGTGTGTGTGTGTAAAAGGAACAAGGCGGACAACCGCCACGCTCCTGCTGCCGGGCAAACAGTTACAGGTCTCGTGCCAACACGAGGAAGCACGTGCTGCTTCCCTGCCCCAGATCCAGTCCTGGGGCTGTAAAGGGAAATCACTGACCTTGCAACACTGCCTTAAAGGACTCATTTTCTCATTTTCATATTATCACAATAACAAGGAACAGCCGAATCCTGCCTGGATTCTTTCCTGTGCAACTGCTGAAGGGAACTGCTTTAGGTTGGCCACCACGGCACGGAGCCTGGTCCCCTCCTCCCGATCCCTGCCCTTCAGATATCGACCAGTGCTGATCAGATCCCTCTCAGCCTTCTCTTCTCCAGGTGAACAGCGTCGCGGCTCCCAGCCCGTCTCCATGAGCCCCTTCCCCATCTGCACCAGCTGCTGGGATGCCCATACACCAACGTGTAACTACAAGAAATGTGAATCGTGTTTTAAAAGTTGCCAGACATATTTAATTTTCCATGGTGGTTGGTTGGTATGTCTCAAGTTTTCCCCTGACCTTTCTGTATCAACTGCACTTGTTTTAAATACACTACTTCAGAGGCGTTTCGCTTCCCTGCAGATAAGCTACGTCACCCTTTGTGCTGCAGCCTTCTCCAGGAGCCTATAAGCACAGGGATCCAAACCTGTTCTGGGCAGCCCCAGGGCTGCAGCTCGCTGCCAAATGACGCGTGTCAGCCGCGTGATGGGCAAGGTGCTGTGCTCCTGCACCTGGCTGCGTGTGCAGCACGGCTCGCCATGCTCCAAGGTGTGGTGGCAGAGGGGAAGCCAGAGCCGGGGAGAGCTCGGGGACAGCTCTCTGGGTCTGCAGGTCTGGTCCCTGCGCCATGGCAGCAAGGAGCCACCCAACACTAGGGATGGGTGCTCGGAGGACCGGGCAGCTGAATGCGTGACTTTTTTCCTGGACAGATCATTTTTTTTGCATGCAAATCCTTTCTGGGAACGACTTGAAGGCCTTGGTTGTCTGGAAATCCTGCGGAACTGAATGCAGTGGGTGTGGCAACTGTGATGTGGATGTCAGGAGGTGGTGCAGCACTTCCTTCACACTAAGCACTGTACTAACCCTATTCATCTTCTCACTCACTCACCCACTCAAGCCCAGATGCAGAAAAATTATCACCACATGAATGTGGTTTCAAACCCCTAGGATCTGCTCGACTCTACAGCCAATCCTACAGCTTTCTTATGCCACTTCTACTCCACTGTACGGAGGGCTCACTGTGTCTGCAAGGGTCGGTGGCACTGGGCACTGAGCGGCAGCCAGGCCTGAGCACGCAGGAGCTGCTGGGGGACAAGGCCTGGCCACTTACTAACAGCCCTACACAAGCTCTCAGCATCAGCCTCTGGAAGGGGCCAGCATAAGGCAGCACCGAGAGCCAAGCTGGGGCTCTGCCCAGAGCTGTTTTCATGCAGCACTGTACGACCAGGCCACGGCTGGGCTGCAGGGAATGGCCGCCCCAAGCACAGACCAGGACTGCCTGCAGGGTGCTCTGCTTGAAGGGATCTTCTGAGAGCCAGATCGATGACCGTGGCCTTGGGAAAGGCTTGGAAGAAAGCACAGAATCACAGACTTGTAGGGGTTGGAAGGGACGTCTAGAGAACCCTCAGTCCAACACCTACAGCAGCTCCCCACAGCAGCTGCACAGGAAAGCATTCACGTGGGCTTTGAGTATCTCCTGAGAAGGAGACTCCCCCGCCTCTCTGGGCTCTGTGCCAGGGCTCTGCCAACCTCAAAATCAAGACGTTTTTCCCCATGTTCACATGGAGCTTCCACATGGCAGTCCAGACAGCAGGGCAGCTCCGACAGAAAAGCAGAATTGTTTTTGTTCCTTTAAATAGAAGCAGTTGAGGATTCCATCTGCTACATTCAACTCACACAAAAATGAAAAGTAACCGCAGGCAGAGGCTTTTAAAATACGGGGTACAGATCCCAAGCACCCTGAATGGCCGGTGGCACACCGTGCCCATGCAACCCTAGCGCTGCACTCTGCCTTCCCCAGCTGCGTGAGGGCCCTGGAACAACCCTGGGGCCGGCAGCCCCCCACCCATGGAGCAGCCCCTCCTCGTGTGCCCGCTGTGCCCCTGCTGCAGCCGGTGGGAACACAGCCACGCTCATCACTCCCAGGACTGCTCTCCCTCCATCAGCTCTTCTGGGTCGTCTTCTGGGAACCCTGTATAAGGTTTTCAGACCTCGCTGCCTTGCTCTTTCGCTAGTGAATCCATGGAGCTACAAAAATATTAGACTAATAAAATACGTTTCTCAAGCAGGCAACTGCTGCTTATTTTGGTCTTCATTACATAATGGAACAGTTGTTGGAGCATCGGTTGCCTTACTGGAAATTTTTTCTGATATCCTTAGGGACTGTTTATCATGGCCTGTACTGGTCTTCTAAATTAATTAGGAGACAGACTGCAAAAAGAAGAGGCACAATGTCAGGTGGAGCGAAGTCAATAGAACCGTACAATCTATGCCAACAAACCCTGGGCTCAGAACGCCTAGAGTAGTATAATTGGTAAGTTAATCAATTAATTAGATAACAAACTATCGTTATCACTGAATGCCGCTTTACAGTAGCACTAAGCCTCCACTGCTGTGGCATTCACAGCCAACAAGCGGCCGTTCTGTGAAGCCTGACTGCAGTTCACAAGAGAGTTTCGGGGTAGTTGCACAGGTTCCCAATGGGCACTGTGCCGTGACACGCTGCCACTGGCTGCATTTCACACGGGCGCTCCGTGGTAGGGAACTGCTTGGTTTTTGGATGGCAGATCAGCAGAAATTCTCTGCTGTAGAGAAGTTCCTCGTGCGGCACTTTACAAGGCAGGACGTGGGGCCACGGCCTGTTCTTCTGTGTGCCCAAAGCAGCCCATCTGCAGGGCCGCGCTGAGGGGGCATTTTCCAAAATCTGTGTGGCCATGCTGCTGCTATCCGCAGTCAAAGATGGACAACACATAGCTGCTGTGCACAGAGGTACGTATTTTTAGGCCACGCGAAGGCTGACTAGCTGCTCTGGAATGTGGGGCAAGAATCAGACGTGAAATTCCTGGTCCCAAAATGCAAAATCTTCTCATGAGATAGCTTCCAAAAATCCAAACGTGTTTTCCACGCATCATGAAGACAGGAAGATTTATCTGTTTACACTGCTTCTCCTTTCCCATTAGCCCTAATCTGCTGCTACAATAATTCTCTCCCGCAAAGCAAAGAGAGCTGCAGAAGGAATACAGGATTCTCCAGATGAAATAAAGAGCAGCTGTGGTGGGCAAACCATGACGAAGCCAGGATATGATTTTTCCTGATAGCATCTAATAATACTTACAGTCATGTACTACCTTATCTTGAAGGCAAAATTGTAATTTTGCTTCAGTAAAGCGCCTGCAGCCGGCGTGCAAAGCAGAACCGTGTGCCTCTCGTGCACCCTCCAGCCCTCTGCCCCGGTACCACAGAGGAACCAGAAGCAAATCCTTGTTTCTGTGAAGTGTGGTTGAAATCACCTGCAGTTCACTTGGAGACCTACGGGGAAGGCTGAGGATTTGCAGAATAGTAACACAGGGAATCACCCACTTCCAAGTAAGCACGTGGTCTCATTTTTACCACCTGGTTGTGCTCTTAGGCAAGACAAATATACTCCAGCTAAATCCAGTGTCCTGGCTGCAGGAGGCCCTCAGGCCTTCCCTGCTGCACGGCCAAATGCAGCGCCCTGTGTGCAGGGCACGGAAGCGGGCGGCCTCCAGCAGCAGAGGAAGCCGAGCACTGGAGGATGCAGCACTGCGCCGGACAGGATGAGCCTCAGCAGTGACATCGCTGCCTCCCTTCTCTCAGTAAAGGTGCTTTCCGTAACTGTTTTGCACCTTTAAAAGGAAAAGCAGCAGAATATCCGAACATTTCAGCTTGAATAGCCTTGAAAGTACCACGGGAGTGTGTAAGTTTGCACCCCGGAGCTGCTAAAGCATCACTATGAGAATGAGAGTCTGGGTGCAGCTGTGCTTGTGAGCAAACAAGGAATGACGCTGTCCTTGCCACCCCAGGCGCGTCCCAGTCTGCTGCTGGCTTACTTCAGCGGTTATGTTCAGCAGCCGAGCACCGAAACAAGTACCAGAGCAGGGCACACTGGAAGCCACTTTACACTAAAGCAGCGCCTCATTGAAGCGGAGCATTTTTCAGGTTCTCCGTGCTGAAGCCAGAGTCTTGACTGCACACCAAAAGACCTGGCGCCTGCACTACGAACACAGTTCCTCTCCTCCTCTAAACACGGCATAAATCAAGGACGTGGAGGGCGGCAGAGCCCTGGCACAGAGCCCAGAGAGGTGCTGGAGCGATCCAACTCTGCGCACCTGCCGCAGGGAACTGCTTACAGGGGCTGGACTGGAGGAGCTCCACAGGTCCCTTCCAGCCCACACGGTTCTGTGGTTCAGCTCCCTGAGCCTGAGCTCTGGCTGGCGAGGCTGCAGCAATACCACGGGAGGCAAACCACCACGATGAACCCCTGCATTGCCATCCATGTGCTGAGCATCCACGTCCCAAAGGAAGACAACAGATGTCCCCCAGCTCAGGCACCTCTGCTCCGTGCTGCAGGGCTGGTAACAGCCCACGTGCAGCAGCTCTGCTGGAAGCTGGCGGAGCACAGGGCAGCGCTCACGTCCGGATGGGAAGAATATGAGAGCGAGGACTGAGAAAGAAATGCATTTCCTGCCTTTAATAACTCTCTTTTCATTTTTTAAAAAATCCTTTTAATTAAGGACAAGCACACAGCAACTAACTCCTGTAGAAGGACAGAAATCCTGCTGGGGCTGCAGTACAGGAAGGGCGGCACAGCGACCTGGCAGCCAGCGTTACCAGATCTCACCCCTTGGGCTCCAGAAGCAGGAGACTTCTCTTTGTACTCGTGTTCTCGCTAACCTTACAGCGTGGGTCACATTTTACTTTCATCAGAAGCTATCAATCATCTCTAGAAAGTTAACTTGAAGCCTCTGTGTTCCTTTTGGGGGCAGGGCTGTTTTGGAGATTTGATGGAATTTTACAAGGATAATATTTGTAAATTAAGTTAATTTGTTTTCTATTTTTTTTCCTTGACCATATTGACTGCTAGCTCTGTCGGCCATTCCATCAGAGCTCGAGCTCTCTGTGCACAGAAGGGAGATAAATCCTCCCTGTGGCATACAGCACCTACCACGCAAGCAAGCTTCGCCTCGCTCCTGCTGAAGGATTCCAAACAGTACAAGCTGTTCCCAAACCACTGTCCTCTGATAGCAGAATGAGGGGTTCCGCACTCGTGGATGCGCCCTCATCCCATACAGAAGCAGCAGATGCGGACGCAGCCCCTCCTCCTCCTACAGCATGAGGAGGGGTCTGCCCCACTGCGACAAAAAGGGGCACGAGCAAGGGAGAACAAGACAGGGGCTCTTAAAAAGGGAAAACGAGTCAGAAAGCCCTGAACGCTGCGCTAAGTAAGGCAGAGCAAGCAACCTGCTGAAAACCAGAGGGCGCTTGCAAAGTCACACACCGTACCTTTTCTCACAGAGCGCGGATGTAAGTTTTGCTACAAAGTGAGAGCAAAGAAAAAGTACAAAATGACTCCTTCCCCTCAGCAAGGGGCCTGCAGGGAATTCTTCTCGTTTCCCCCAGGCACGGAGCATGCAAGTTCTGCCTCCCTTGTCCCTGTGCCCTCAGCCCCTGCTGTGCTACCCCTCAGCAAACCTGTCCCACCTCCCCACCTCCCCGCAGACCTCTCCGTCGCCTGCCTGCTTGTTGCTTTCGGCACTGCTGACCTCGGTGCCACCTCCCAGCCTCGTCTCCTCTCGTTCTGCCCTTTCTTTACAAACCCCTTTTCCTCATCATCTCTCCTTCCCACCACAGATTTTGGTCTTCTTTTTCCAAACGCTCCGCACTTGGCCGCCCTCTGGGACCGCAGCCCGCTGCTCTCCGACCCCGCCATCCCCACCGTGCCCATGTGCACTCTCTTCCCTCACGGCCACGGCGTCCCCGAGGACGGCACCTACCAGCAGCGGTGACCAGCACGCCGACAGGACGCACATGATCCCCAGCAGCTGGATCAGCGTCTCGGTGGCGATCCGTCCCCACTGCTTGCTGGAGCGCGAGGCGGCGGCCTTGCTCCGGCAGCGGGACACCAGGGCCTCGATGGTGGCCAGGTTGCAGGTCACCGTCACCAGCAGCGAGAAGAGCCCCAGCCCCGCGAAGGCGGAGGCGAAGAGCAGGCTGCCCGGCCGCTGCCCCTCGGTGCTGATGAAGCACCACGTGCCGGGCCACTGCAGCGCGTAGCGGCCCAGCCCGGCCAGGGGCAGCAGGGCGAAGGCGGGCACGGCCAGCCAGATGCCCAGCAGCACGGCCTTGGTGACGCGCGTCTTCATGTGGCTGGCGTAGCAGTGCGGCGCGCGGATGGCCAGCGTCCGCTCCGCGGCCATGGCGCTGGCGATGAAGAGCGGGCAGAGGCCGAAGACGGTCATGCTGAAGCCGAAGAAGGCGCAGAGGCGGCCCGAGGGGTCGACGTTGTTCCAGGCGCGGTCGGACAGGTACACGGCGATGACGATGGGGCTGGTGAGCAGCTGCCCGGTCAGGTCGGTGAGCGCCAGCGAGCCGATGCACAGCAGGAAGGAGCGCTTGCGCCGGTTCTCCTTGGCTCGGTAGCTGCGGGACACCAGCAGCATGGCCAGCGCGTTGCCCACGATGCCCGTGATCATCATGGTCAGCGGGAACGCCACCGACACGGCGCCGCAGCCCTCCGCCGCCCGGCCCGTGCCGTTGCCCCGCGGCCGCATGGGCTCGGTGCCGTTGGGGCCGGGCTGGCACAGCGGGCGGCGGCTCATGGCGGCGGCGCGGCGCGGCGGGAGCGGCCCCGGCCCCGGCCCATGGCAGCACCGCGCACCGAGGCGCGGCGCTCCGCCGCTATGAGGCTCCGCCGCTCCGAGGCGGGGCGGCCGGCCCGCCCCCGGGGTGGGGACAGGCGGCGCGGGGCCCGGCCCGGCGCGATGGAGCCGCGCGCTGCCGGCTCGGGCTCGGCTTGCGGGGCTCGTCCCCACGCGGCTCACGCCGGCACCCGCCCCCGCTCACCGAGGCCGCGCTTCACGCCCCGCGCGCTGCTGGCTGAAAACTACCGGCTACGTTCAACACCACGCTCCTACTGCTGAAAGCCAGCCTGCAACTCTCTTTCCCGACGCGTCTAACGGCACCGCGCTGATTCAGGAAAAAAAAAGTTCCACGAACACCTGCAGCACCGCGTTACGAGACGGCGTCACGGCCTCGCCTCGCACCGCGGGGCAGCCCGCTCCGCCCGGCCGCGCTGCAGCAGGCACAGGCCGGCGCTGGGAGGACTCCGAGGAGCTGTGCCTTTGTTTTACAAAGCAGCAATGCAAATAGCGCGGACATCGCTTCCTCCGAGCGCCCCTCCGAAGTCAGGGAACGCACGCTGAGGAAACGATCCTGATGTTGTAGAAAAAAGATCGCTTAAAAAACGCTGCTGCTTAAACGCAAAGTTTTTCGCAGTACTGAAGGAATGGAAAGTTGAGGATACAGACGGCAGGCGGACACGCTGCCCTGCTGCTGGCACGACGGCCTAAGGATGCACTCGCGTTTCTGAGAAAGCACGCACCACGCAGTTGACTCACAGCTTTTATTTACACTCGTCTACAGAATCATTTTGCCTTACATTTTGTCTAAGCCAAATGAAACCATAATTTTCTTTTTGTCTGTAGGCCACCACTCGCTAAATGTAAAAACTTTCATCTGGCAAGTACAGCAACAATTGTAATACAGAGCACAAGGAAAAAAACCAAAGGTAACAACATAGCGTCTATTAGATCTGCTCTTTACACTTTAGTAGTTGGACTTGAAAGTCGTCAGAGGCACAGTTACAGACTAACCTGCTCTTGTGTAACCTACGCACACTTAGCATGGAAATTAGATGGAAAGAAAGCATTAAAGAAGAAATGGCAGGTCATTTTTTCCCCCTGCTGAAAGATTGCCAAAATATTTCTACACCAAAACCATTTTGCCTATATAACAGTCCCAAACAAGTGTCTTTACGAGGAAAAGCAGGTAGTTTTTAATTTTGCTCCGTTTGTTTTGGTGTAGTTCATCTTAGAAACTTCCTGTCAGCTATGGGCTTGAACTTTTACTGTGGAGATAATTGCAGATATCGCTGTTCGCTTGCTTAAAAAGAATTTTCCTTAACATACTTACCTTGTGATGGCACTGAAGATACTTAAATCTTTCTTAACCAAACGGAGCTCAAGAGAGACCAAGTTTCAATGGGATACTACTAGCGAAATAAATTCCGTAAAGCATTTTAAGCCATAAAGTATACGTTTAGGGAAAAAAAAAGAAGGATGAAGAACACACTGAAGATACTAGAACTTTCTACGGTTTATTTGCGTTTTTAAACATAAATAAAGTTCAGATACCTGGAAAATCTGTCTGCCGAAAAGGAATTTTACAGATGGCCTGCTGAAACTTCACTTGATTCCAAGAAGCTAGTTCCATCATTCCTCCATCTCAAGAGGAGCTCCCGAGCGATCCTTTTATAAGAAAGGACTGCAAAGCCCAGGATCCATGCACGTGAAAAAACTGCACCCGGTACCAACTGCAGGAGGTGCACGTTGCTGACTGCAGTGAATCGTTTCTACAGTGACAGGAGCGGCAGCTACAAGACTTGAGCAATGGGGAGGGCAGTGCCCCGCATCTCAGACATCCTCGCATGGAAGGAACAAAATCCAATGCGCTCTCTACAGAATCGTATGATGGACTTGGTACTTAGCAGCATTTCTGCACTGAGCGTAGCTAAAGAAGGGGGCAGCCACCTACGTTTCTACTTCAACACAGAACAATAGAACAAATGAGACCCAAGAACTCACTGCTTTGATCCGGTGGGCAGTAACAGCCCTACAGCTACACTAAATCTTTGTGGTCCCACGAGAGCTACATGAAACAAGCTCAGGAGATGCAGAAAGCTCATGGGCTCCTCCGACATCCTCAGATACTTTTTTTGTAATCGCCACATCAAGAGCAGAGTGGTAAATGATATAAACGTATCCAACCCACGACTGCTCGTACATAGGAAAGCTAGAAATCGAGTAACTGAGTCTTAAAAAAAACAACAACAAAAAACCTCTTAATCAAAGAGAACAAAACAAAAAACCTTCACACCTCTGAGGAGTTTATGGCTTAAAATGCTATCTCACTTTTTGTTTCATGAATGAACAAAGCTGCAGTTTTCCAGAAAGCAAGGACAGACATGCACCTCTACTAGCAGATTTAGCACTTCTGACCAAGTAAGACACCAACTTCTTAAAAATGTCTCATGCACTGACTGGAAACTTTTTCTTTTTTTTTTTTCCTAAATGTGAGCTTTAAGACATTATTTCTTTTTAGAACTTGTACGGGAACCAGAATGGGAAGATCCAGATGATGATCTGCGGCGTCTGTAAGATACAAAGGGAGAAAGCATGCAAAGAAATAAGTTGAAATTAATTTTAGCATCCCCTTTGAGTAGCCTGCATCCTATAATAGCTGGAAGCCAAGTATATCTGATAGGGGCCTTACGAGAATATAAAAATAACTTTAAACCACTTTAAGATAATGAATGTGAATTTAATACTGAAAATCCACATTAAGTTTAATACTGAAAGTAGAATGTAACTTCTAAATGCAGTATTTACTTATGAAAATAAATTAATAACGTACACATTAACAGTTTCACACACTGCAAGAATGGTGACCCAAGTGTTTCTATGGAACATGCTCCTAGCAGGAGGAAGCTTCATTGAAGGAAAAAAAAACAAAACCAAAACCAAAAACCAACAAAACAAATAAAGAGGTCTTAACAGGAATAGAACGGGGGAAGGGAGGAAACTACTTTTAATATCAGAATTCAATTGCTTCCTAGTGAATCTCTGTCCTTCGAGGAGAAAAAAATAAAAATAATCACACATTTAAATACACCCATTCTTATTCTACATAAACCCAAACCTTTCGGGTGACCGTGATCTCGATCGTCTTTTTTTGCGATCACCAGATGAAGAAGATCTAGAACGACTTCGCTTCTTGCTTCTCTCGGGGGACGATGACGAACGAGAGCTTGAGTAAGATCTTTTCCTTGGGGTTGAAGACCCCCTGTAGGACCTGGAGCTGGATCTTTATCGATTAAGAAATAAATCAGATTTAATCCTGGTATAATATAGAAAGAACCAAGAAAGAACAAAACGAGACAGTTTTTGTCAACACTCGCTACTCTATTAAATACGTCTTTTATCAAAGAAGATTGTGGATCCTTTAATACTTACTCTTGAGTTAACTGCCAATAAAGACTGCTGTAGGAATTCTCTCTATACATTTGGCTAAACAGTGTTTCCAGATATGCAGACCATCAGTGATTTGGAAACGTCTTTCAGCCTTCACCAGTACTACGTATTTGGACAAACAAGCAGTGGGACACTGGGACAGGAGGTCACCTACGTAAGGCCCCTCCTAGTAGTTAAGTTCACAGCTCAAAGACCACAGCTGTAATACTGATTTAACAACGTTTTGCTTCATACTAAGGGATATTTTGCATTGAAACTACAATTGCAATCTATTCTTCATCTTACCAGAACAGGAAAAAACCCCGGAAGGGATATTTACAAATGTCAAAATAAATTTGGGTAGATTGCAAGACCTTCCAAAACCAAAATAATAATAATAAAAATCTCAGAATATCAGTCATTGTGGCATTTCTTAAAAAAAGATGACCCAGCTTCACTTAGAAGCACTTAAAAATCTCTTGTTAAAAAAAAAATCTCTTGTCTTTGTCTAAAAAAAAATAAAAATAATCAAATAAATGCCCATCTGAAAAGTGTAATAGCACTAGGAAGTCCCAGTCCAAAATTCTGTAAGAGCACCTAACAAGACTTTTTTTTTTTTCCATTAAGCTGGATAAAACATTTTCAAAGGAAACCACAGTGCACGTTGCTGGTAAAACATTCTCAGGGTTCTCACTGTAAATCATAAAGCAGTCCTAATCCAAGCAAGCTAGTACTCTGGGGGCACTTGGCAGATGTCGTGTAGCACAGGGAAATAACCCAGCTCAGCTGACAAGCCCTTCAGCATCTACTGGAGGCACACGTACCCCTTTCCCTCCCTAAAAGCACAGACACCATCTGACACTGAACCTCGCGTGGCCATCCATGGAACGTTACTGCCACCAAAGAGCAGTGGCACCATTTAAGATTTTACTTCTCAACTCCAATTTTCTTAATTTACAGCTTTAAGACTCTCCACCATTTACTGTGCATCGCTTTTCTACATTCCCCACACAACTATAAAGATAACGGCAGCGCTATCTAGTGGAAGTGACGTTATCTCTGAGCACAGAAATAGAAGCAGAGCGTATTTTCTACTGTTCTTCCACAACAAGTAGCCAGAGTGGAAACAGCAAAAATTGCTGAAGCAAGGCAACATGCGTTCACATTCTTCTTCCTCCAAAGTGCAGATGTGTGGCGTCCACTTGTCTAGCTTAGACCAGACTTAAACTCTTCAAACAAAACCTCGCATTCTCATGAAATACATCGGTAGTGGCAACAATCCTGTGCAGAGGCCCCAGGAATTCTGATTTCCAAGATAAAAATGAGTTAATGCTTTTGACCAGAATAATTTTACGGTGAAATAAACAAGCGGTTGGTTCTTCTGCCCTTTTTTCTCTCTGCAAGGAGAGAGTGCTACCTCATTCACCTTGATTTCGACCCACGAGATCTAGAGTGTTCTCTGGAACTGGAACGAGATCTTGATCTGGAACTGGAAGAACTTCTTGAATGGGACCTGAAACAACATGGAAGATTTTTTCCAGTATTTGGCTTATATTTAGCAGAACAACTACTACTGTTAGCAGCACAGACAATTATGCATCAAGACAACTAGGGCTAGATTCACTAGAAGCGTGACAACTTCCCCCTGCCTCCCAATATCAGCACGTTATATTTGAAAAGAGTAACTTTAACATACTAAGACGGTGCATTCAATACTTTAGAGAAGTCAGCTTTTTATTATGTTTCCTATAACAATGCACAAGAATTAAACAGGGTCGCAGCTGTTTTGTAAAATGAATCAAACAACTGCACAACCATGAAATTAACGCCTGCTTTTTTTAATTTGTGCCTTAACTGGAAACTATTTCCCGTGAGAAGCAAATTAGGTAGGAGTATAAGGATTCAAATCATCTCTAAATCAGCTCTCACAAGCATTTTGTAAACAGTTTTCAGTTTTTGCAACAATTTCTCCCTGATTTGAAAACGAAGTGGTACTTTATTCTTGGCTAAAATACGGACAGGTCTAACACTGCTTCTAACTACTCAGATGTCTTCTCAAATTTGTCACGTTGATGGAGTTTCTTTAAAGCACAAACCACCAGAGATATGCAAAAATGGCAGTCGACTTGCAGTAACAGTTGTAAGAAGAAGGCATTGCAATCAAGTTCTAACCATCTTCCCAGTCAGAATACACATGCTGTCTATCTCCCAGTTTATAATGTTACCATGTCTTTTTCATTTTGCTTTGACAAACAAAAGCAGTACGAAAATATGCTTTTAAACTACAAAAAAAAAAATATATTTCAACTTTAAAAAAACTACAAAAAGCCAACCAACCCACTGATATTGCCAATAAATTATTTGTAACTAGAAGAGCAAGAGAAAGTTGAAAGACTGCTAGCAAAATTTAGTTAAGTGAAACTACTTTCTTCTTCACTGTTAACATTTGTGAATTATGAAGAAGATTACAGCTGCATGAAACACTTCTGCCTTCTTTGATTTTCCCATTCCTAAACCAAAGAACTGCACTCGAGCGCAGCCCACACTGGCTGCGTAATGTAATGTCCCCACACAGGACAATACAGCCACTTCCTCACAGAAGTGATGGGATCTTCCTACTTTATTTATAAAAATAGCTGACAGGCAGTCAGCTCAGTCAGTATTACTCAAAGTGCTCCTCCTTGCAGCCATATGGCAACTACAAGTCTCAAGAAGGCATTTGAGGCAGCAGGTAGGCTGAGAACAGTTTTTTTTTTTTTTTCCCCCCGAAAATATTTCTCAGAGAAGAGGCAGCATGAAAAAGAAAGCATGATAACAACAGGGAGAAAGACAAAACAGAGAGAATGGCTCCTATCTGGTTAGTATGAGGGGCTGAAGAATTTGGGCAGCGATCAGAGCAGTTAGAGCAGAGACGTGCAGTTACAAGCTACAAAGATTAGAAGAAACTTGAACTTTATGTATGAAATGTTTATATATAATTCTGTGAGTTAGTAGCAATTTCGGGTCTTAAACCTATCAGCATTATTGCTGTATTAATTATAAGGCAGCTGAGAAGCTAAACCAGGCTTTACATAATGTGATTACAAAACATTTATCCAATTGTTCATATATTATTAAATTTAAATAATAAAGTGAGCTCCTAAATCTACTCAGTAGACATTCTTTTACAACTCCACGATCCATATCATAGAATTGCAGAACGGTTCAGGTTGGAAGCAACCTTTAAAGATTCTTTAGTCCAACCTCCTGCCAGAGGCAGAGCCACCTTTCAGCAGAGCAGGCCGCCCAGGGCCCATCCAACCCAGCACTGAGCGCCTCCAGGGACGAAGCATCCACAGCTTCTTTGGGAAACCTGCTCTATGCTCTTACCAGCTGCACCATGAAAAGGAAAAAAAAATCCTCTTTATAAATCTTTAGTATTATTCTGACTGCACTACCACTGCATTTAAAGTTCAAGTTTCTTGTTTTTATTTCCAGGAGAGCTTCTGTTCTGTCCATCAACTGAATCTGTCTGGACGGCTTCACTGCTCTCTTCTGCCTCCTTTAACAATCCCACTCTTGTACTTCTCTGTTCAGAAAAACTCTACTCAGCATTATTAGAAAAAGCACATTCATTGAATCACTTACGGCCAACAAGCCTAAAAACTGAAGGTAAGTTTTTTTTTGGTAACTTATTTGAAGAATTTAATTGAAATATCAACTTAACTGACTAAAACAAGCAGCAAGACACACAAGGCCTTCCCACTGAGAAACCACGGAAGGCCAGAACGTTATCTACCTGTGTAAATTCTGCACATAAAATTGTCAACATTATTAAACTAAAACTGTAAGGCAATCAAGAAAATAAGTAAATAAAGAAGTTAGATACTGACATTTTGCCTGGCGTTACCCTTGACCTGTACCCGTTTACCTGGACCTAGACCTTGAGCTTGAATGAGAGGATGAGCGTGATGAAGATCGTGAGTGGGAAGATCGAGACTTAGAACGACTGCGCCTATTGGATTTCTTTTTCTTATTAGTGTCCTCTTCTTCACTGGCATCAAGATTATATTTTGAGAGGTCAGCATCATCTTCATCCTCATCCTGCAAAAGGCCGATACATAACTCATTTGCTGTTATTTAATGATGTTCCATTTTGTAGCTAAACCTAAGGTAATTTTAAAAGCCTGCAAGTTCAGTAACATTCCCTTTATATGGCTGTCATACAGAAAAGCTCCAATTTAAATCTCAAACTATTGGATTTTGATCTCAGACAAGCTTTAATGTTTTTTCTCATTTAAAAAAAAAAAAAATTGTATGTCCTTGAGCATAGCCATTAGAACAAAACAGATCTCACATTCAGATACTTGCCAGAAGCTGTAGGCAACGTTATTCTGATAGCTACTCCTCTACACAACTTTACAGGCAGCAAAAAACATAAGCCAAACTTTACCTACTACTGAACTACATTACAGTAACCAATCCACAAAATAAAACACAGTACCTCATCCAATTTGTATTTGGAAAGATCTCCATCCTCATCCTCCTCATCTTCCCCTTCAGATTCCTTATCTTCTACTTCCTTCAGGATAGACGCCGGACCAACTGGCTTTCCTCTATACTTTTTCTTCTTGCGACCAAACTAAGAAATTGCATTTCATGAGTATGTGATTTATGAGAAGTCATTCCCAACACTACTCTCTTCCTACGATTTCTTTAAGAAAATAAATATGCATCAATTTAAATAAGGTATTGTTCAAAGGGAGGTAGATGCACAAGGAAATGTCATTTAGGAGACTTTTTAGAGAGATGTTTGTCAGATAAAATTAGTGCTTTCAGACAAAATTAATGGAGATCCAAATTTAACAAAAGAATATTGTTACATTTATGTCTACGGAGTGTCTTTATAAAATAATGCTGAACATGTCTGAAAACATGCGTTATCTTGAAGCCATTTAAGCATATTGAGAAACACAGCTTGCACCAGTTTAACTTGAACGGCTTCTTAGTTTTCAGCCCTCAAAATACAATACAGATGCATTTACTTTCAGTTCAAAGCTTCTGCACCTGAGCATCTGACAGAGCTGCATCACGACGCATTTCTCAGCAGCACTCTTCCCCATCAGGAAACCAAACAGCAATACAGGTATCCTCAACACAAGTCACACAGTACGCGTCTCTCCAAAGCAATACATTATCTCATCTTACCTCATCATACTCCCCATCTGATTCTTCACGTTCTATATATTCAACATTCTCTCGTTCATTAAATCCTCCTCCGTATCCTTTAAAAAGTGGTAAAATAAGACAATCTTTTGGGATGCACCAAGTTCAGCTACATTAAGCATAAACTTCAGAACAAGCTTTCAGTTTCCAGAGGCCTTCAGCAGCTATACAAATACACGCCACAAGAACGTAGTATGATGTCAAGAAGATCACAAGTTATTCCCACGTGCTTATTAAAAATAGTCCCTCAGAAATCTAATGAGAAAATTGATTAAATCACATAAACACCACAGACAACAGAGAGCAGCCACCTCAGGAAAGTGGTCAGTGGAAATGGTGGGGAAGGCAACGCTCCCTAACTGCTCTCCCAGCTGCTGTTTCTGAAATCCCTCTGCCACGTCCAGCTCCCACATGCATGAACCCTCCACTGTGGCTCCTGTGTATGCCAGTCTGTTCCCATACTGCAACTGTTCTGTGACATAAAGTCGAGTATAAACCCTCAGGAAGCAAACACGAATGAAAACGTCCTGTAGTTGAATTAAATTGCACAGCTGCCAAGAATCTTTCTATTCTTCTTCATAATGTGAGCAGATTTTAATGTCATCTAACTTCGTAACTTACTGCAGATGTACCCAACATGCTGTCTCCCACATGCAACTGCAAATTTACTCTGAAGGACACCAGAACTTGTAAGAAGTTCAGAAATACTCTTTTTGAATAACGTGCTGTGCTCTTCTCCATGCCTGCTTTTTACTTTTTTATTTTTAAAATGAATTAGTGTGATGCTGTCTGCATAGAATTCACTGCCTGGTCCCATTTCGACCTACTTACAGTGGAAACAGTATAAACAGTTACGACCACACTGTAAGGAAATCCAGTGTTCCAGTTACCCCTGGGCTGCGCTGTTAATGCAGAAGGAACTTAAAATACATCACTCTGACCAAACCTTCATTAAGAAATGCAGTCTGGTTCATAGAGCCTTGAAATTGTGTTCTGGTTACTGTTGAGTCCTCTGTAGACAGGCACTATATACACCTCAGCTCTTGGAAAGAAAATGTAGCATTACTCCTTCCAAGCTTCTTAAAATCAAATACTGTGGTGGTTTAAGCCAAACGTGATCATTTTCCAAATTTAACCATCACATGCTTTACTTTCTATGCTACTGAAAGTGTAAGAACCTACGGATCTATTTATATATAAACTGAAAGATCAGTTCTATTGTGGAAAATCATATTTAATTATAAAAAGAAGTCTCTTGCAATCATTTGAATATTTTAAAACCGTATACAACTTACCTGTCCGCTCCTCCAATTTAGCATACTTCGGAGTATTACACATATTACATTCTGACCTTCTGGCCCAGTTCACATTGCCACATCTTCAGAGCAGAAAAAAAAAAACCAAAGCATAAATAAGAAACATTTTATTTCAAATTTCACAGCTTAAGTGTCAAGGTGACACTAAGAAGTCACAAAAAACGCCAAGCTGCAGCAGTGATTTGCAGTCACTAACATGGCATAATTAAGACCAAGGCCAATGGTCACCAAGACACCAAGGAGTCTGTGAATATACTGACAGCATGAAGATGACGGGAGGAGGACCACACTAAGCAAATCAAGGGAAAAGAATGAAAATTAACGGGTGAATAAGTTAACAGAAGACTGCCCAAAATGCATTAGCATATAATTAAAGTTATATTTTATCCAAAGTAAAATCTAAGAGATGTTTAACCAAAAGATTCTGAAACAGCTGAAGGCAAAGCAGATGCAAGCATCCTTTATGGATATGATTGCTACAGGAACCACTAGTGTTATCAGATTCCCATTCCAGAATGTGCAAGGAAGAAGGGGAAACAAATACCATTGCCACAAAAAGGAAAAAAGAAAAAAAAAAGGAAAAAAAAGGCAAGGCCTTGTGGAGCTATATGGTGAGACACAGTAGCCTTGGTTTACCATCTACTGAAAAATGAAATGACACAAATTTCTCATTACACTTCACTAGTGGCATTCAGAGATCTAAAGAGTTAATGAAGGTGATACCAGGAGAATAATATTTGTCGGCAAGCCCTGTCATCCTCTGCTGCACAGCTGCAGTCACACACCTCCGTTACTGCATCTCCTGTCCTACTGTGTCCTAAAATGCTTCTCACATTTATGCTGCCCTTAAAACTATTATCAGGATGCTGCTCAATCCCAAAGAGCAGAGGAGATGGTCTACAGGACACGCTGTAGCCACGAACACGCGACTGAAAGGATTCCTTCGTAGACACTGCTGCCCATGGTGCTGCTCAGGACCCTTACTTGAGCCCACCGCAGTGAACGGAGCTGGACCTGACCTGAGATGGCTGCTGGCTTCCACGTTATCCTGCCTGCACGCACAGGATGCACTGTGAAGAGGTGCTACCTACACGCTCAGTTATCCCAAGGCTGCCAAATGGACACACAGACGTACGCCTCTCATATTTTCTCACCATCAGAAACAGTCTGCTGCAACAGTATGTGTAAATGTATGTGCTTGTTGCTGGCACTTTGTTTCACCGAGGAGGTATTTTGTTTGGGTCACAGCAAATGCAAGCCAGGAAAAACCACAGCCAGCTTTCTCTAGCAAGAAGGCTCTGTCAGCAATCAAATCCCAAATGCTTCAAAGCCGTCCTGAAAGTTTCTTTCAAAAAACAATGCACGTTTGTTAATCTTCTTTTGACTTAAAACTTCACGTTCCCAACCGATTCCTTGCAAAATCATTTATGTAGTTAACTATGAGTTCAGTTTTACTCATTAAAAACTTAGTGATATTAAAAATAAGCTATCATACTGCAAAGAAGGTGTAATTCCATCTTTGTGTCTTTTCCAAACTTGAGATGCGTCTTGGCTTACCAAAGAAAAATCAGAGCTTTTTGGTTTTTTTACTCTGTTACATTTCTCCTGCCATACTACTCAAAGACCTGCTGTCTGCCAAGGAGATCTGAATGCTGTCCTCACAGTAAAACACTTCTAATAGAATACCTGGGTGTTTTAGCACTCTTTTCTCATCAGTATCAACACACAGAATCATAGAACAGCTTAGGCTGGAAAATACCTTTAGGATCACCTAGTTCCAACCCCTTGTTACAGGCAGGGTTACCAACCACTAGGTCAGGCTGCCCAGGCCCCATTCATGGCCTCAGGCACCTCCAGGGCTGGAGCACCCACAGCTCTGGTCAGCAGCGCCAGGGTCTCACTGCCTCTGAGTAAAGAATTTCCCCCTCACCTCTAACCTAGACCTTGCTTCTTTTAGTTTAAAGCCATTCCCCCTTGTCCTTCACTACCTGTCTGTGTAACAGCTCGGTCCCTCTCCTGCTTAATAAGCTCCGTTTAAGTACCCGAAGGAATCACATCTATGCTGACCACTTAGATGTGGCACTGCAGACACTGTGTGGCTGCACGCTGGCTGT
This sequence comes from Numida meleagris, assembly GCF_002078875.1. Lineage (NCBI taxonomy): Eukaryota > Metazoa > Chordata > Aves > Galliformes > Numididae > Numida > Numida meleagris. Next base: position 29,395,587 of record NC_034415.1, read on the forward strand.
TACCGCTGCGTACGTTTTGCACTGCCAGTCGTTGGCGCTGAAGAGGCCGCGGCTCTTCTCTGCCAGAGTCTTCCCTATCTCTGTCCCTCCAGCTTTCATCATTTTGGCTTCAGTCGTTTTTTCTGGAAGCAAACAAACAAACAGCTTACGTGAACTTCCCCGGTGACTGATTACAAACTTTTAACGTTGTTTCCTTTCGGAAGGGCGCAAAAGTTCGAGAAGGGAACGGCACAGGACTGGAAAAGCTCACCTCTCCCACATCGGTTGCAGCTGGTTCTCCTGGCGAAGTTCACGTTCCCACACCTGGGGCAAGGACACGGACACACGTCAGCGCCCGCCATCCGCGCCCCGGGCCCGCCCCGACCCCCAGCCCAGCCCCGTGCAGGCCGCGCCGCGGCGCTCGGCCGACCCCCGGCGCTCACTTCTTGTCGGGGCAGATCCAGTCCCCGTCGCTCACGCGGAAATTCTTGGTCGACATCTTGGACCCGCACAGCCCCACCGAGCGCCGCCGCCGCCGCGCAGGAGGAAGAGGACCGGGGCCCTGCGCCGGCCGGGCTGCCCGGCGCGCCTGCGCGCTGCCGCCTCAGCGAGCCGAGCCCGCGCCGGGGCGGATTTCGGTCAGGCAGCGCCTCGGCCGCCTCAGCCCGGCTGCGCCGAGAGGGCGCAAAGGACACGCGCCCCCAGCGGGCAGGAGGACTGACTGCCGCTTCCGCGCGTGCGCAGGGGCAGCGGCCGGCGCCGTCAGCGGGAGAGGGGGAGCGGCGCGGGCCGGAGTTCAGCACCTGGCCCCCAGCAGGGCTCCGGAGGAGTGTCTAGGCGGGGCTTGCGGCTCTGATCGGGAGCAGTGTGGGGGCTGAGCGCGCGGGGAGGCGCGCGGTGCAGGTGTGGGCTCGCTGAGGGAGCGGCCGTTGCTCTGAGGAACGTAACGGCGTCCCACGTGAACGCAGGAACAGTTGGAGCTGCGAATGACACGCGGCCTCGGTGTGAGCACAGTGCTAGAATGTCCAAATAAAGCCTTTTTTTTTTTTTTTTTAAATAAA
>NC_034415.1:29396636-29548771 GCF_002078875.1 Numida meleagris
AGGAGGTTCATCTCCTTGCATATACTTTCTACTTAATTCAGGAGATTTTAAATCAGTCCAAAACCCAAGCAAATAAAGCCTTTTTTTTTTTTTTTAAATAAACTTGTGATAGTCCCAGCTGCTCAGCTGCTGGCTGAGGTGGTGAGATCTCTGAGGTCGGCTCTGCCCCTTCGTTTCTATGCAGTGGCACAGAGCAGGCAGCCGCTGCTGTGTGTGGGCCAGAGTCACCTATCAGGGACACACAGCGTGCAGAATTATTTATCGCAAGTGTCGCTTTCCTGGCAGCCTTCATTCCCTCTCCCTCCCCTGCTGGAGCCACATCCTGTGGAAAAATCAGCTGGAATCCGATGTGGGGCTGCGTTTTGTCACCTCCCGCTCCCCATGAGGTGTGATGACAGCGTTACTGCTTTTTGTTTATAAAAGCATACATTTATGCTTTGGATAAATGTGCTGGGACAGAGGGTTTGCCCGTCGCTGAAGGTAGTGCACAAATTCCCAATTGCAAAGTTGACCCAGCGCTCAGGAAGGCCGAGTCCTGTGCCGGGCAGCTCCCAGGTGGAGGGCTGCCATGCGAAAAAGGTCCACAGTAAACCCTGCTTAGAAGAATGAGTGCTGGATGAACAGACAGTGTCAGGTGTGGGCTGTTCTCCACACCGAGAATTTCCGAGTTCAAAATATTTCAGCTCTATTTTTTGGACGCAGCCTGTTTAAGAAGTGATCTTGCGCAAACAGCAGCACAGCTGCAAAATTTAAAAAACCTCCACTAACAATTTTTGGTCAAAACAACAGGCCTTCCCGGCACTCATCAGTCTGAACTGAAAAGAAGGATCGGTCTTTGTGCTACAATGGAGATGGCAACAAATCTTCTGTGGTCACTTTGTCAGCGCAGATCTTTACAGTGAAGTAAATAAAAAATAAATAAAAGATCTGGAGAATCCAGTTACTGCCCCGAGTGCCTGGGGAGAGAGATGCACTGCCACCGTTGGATGATGTACAGCAGGTGGCACTTTGGTAACGTGCATCGTTTTCCCAGGTACTGTTATTGAAAATGAGGGCCCTGCTTTGTTATGACATTCAAGGCAGAAAATTTAAATATTGATATACTGATAGAGCTATTTCACCCCTCCCCACCCTCCCCAAAAAAACAACAACAACAAAAAAAATCATCTCTGTCACCCTACATGATACGCATTGGAAATGGAATGCAGGATTATCTTTGCCTTGCACATGGCACAGAATGTGAAGTTGTCAGGGTGCACCCAGCTCATGCAGTGTGCCTCCACCCAGACCTCCTGCAGGCAGGACTCCTGTTCCTGCCTGTTCCCTGCAGTGGGGGATGAGGAGAAGCCAAAACCAGATGCTGGCCCCGAGGAATTAATTCATTCCCACATACCATCAGCAAAGAGCCTTTCAGAAGGAACAGGAGCGTTGATCATAAGGGACATCAGGGACACAAAAAACATCCAGATCTACAGAAAAAACAATGTGTGATGGAGGGTTTTATTCCTCCATAATATTCTTTAACTTATTAAAAAACAGCTTGTGCAAAGCTGATATGTTAGAAGAAAATCAGTATCTCAGCCTTAGGAAGAACTGGACTGAACTTCAACATGCTTAGGAAAGACGCTGCTCTGAAATCCTGGTTTCCCGTTGAGGTCATTGCTCATGAGTCCATTGCAGCGCTCAGAACTGGGGTCTCCCACATGCTGCTGCCTGAAGAAGTCCTGAAGGAGTGAAGGCAGAGCCCGCTCAGGTTTCACTGCCTGCACGTGGCTTCTGGGCCATACAAGGATCAACTTCTGGTGAACAAAATTTAAAATGAGCACGGAGAATACCTCTCTATCTTGAACAGCAAAATCCTAATGCTGTTCAAGTCATTAAAAAAGAACCCCTGTGGGTGACTTCAAGGGCAGGAATCTGTTCCTTATCCCTGGATTTCTCTTAAGGGAAATCAAGACACGTAAATCTTAAATTTTACATTAAGAAATGAATCAGAATAGGCACTTTCTGTTTTAAAAATAAGCATGGGCAAAATTGCAATTCACCTGGTAATAATTTCACGCTTAAATGTTTTAAAACTTCCCAAAAATTAATGAGAAGAGTATTTCATTGGCATTTGTCTTCTTCTGAAGGAAGTTCCCCAGAGAAGCCTCTGGCCAGGCAGAGGTTGGATGCAGTCAGCCACACTCTGGAAATCAGACCTTTGCCTGAATGTGCAGAAGCAGTGTTTCTATAACTTCTGTTTGTTCTGTCCATTTACTTCAACACTTACATTAAAAGCTGAAAAGCCAACTGGGTACTGAAAAAAACATGACTTATTTTTTAATTGATGAATAATTTTATTTAACTCATGAATATCTTAATTGATTTATGGAGCAAGACCCAAGTGGACTAGATCTAAATTCCTGAAGGGCACTGTGACCAGACAGCCAGCTCAGCTCAGTGGCTATGTAGGGTACTCCCTTTTCTTTATAAACCAATTAGCTTTGCTTAAAGTGTTTTGATATTCTCATCTTCTTTTCCCATGTTTCTTACACAAAGCTCCATTAAAATATCTACTTCACATTTCAAAACACTTTGTGAACATTTTTATTGGATTCCTCTTTGTATTAGAATACATTTTGGCTTCAAGTATACATAAGGAACTGATAATAATGAAGTAAATGAGAAATACATCACCCTTCAGTTTAACATAATGAAACTGAACAGTTGAGCATGAAAAAATATATAGAAAACTATTTAATTGGCCTGTCTCTAGATAGCAGATTCCTACCAACAAGCACAAAATATCAGTTTTCTTGAAGAAAAACTAAATGATATGAAGGCCAGCTGAGATCAAAGCCAGGTAATTAAAGGAAGGTTGCCTGTGCTTCATTGCTCTTTCATTCTGTTTTTTGTGGCCTCCAAGTACAATGTCTGCATACCACACTTTGTTAAGCAGTATGGGGCACCTAGGATTTTAAGCATCACTTTAAAGCACTCAATTCCTTAGTGATGCTTTCCAAGACATAATAGTAATAACAGTTTATTATTTATGAGTTAAATGTGAGCGATGTGCTTCCATCAGGTCATATCCAGCAATTAAGAAAATCTATTTGTGTTGGTGTAGTTGAACATACACAAAAGTGTACACAAAATAGTGCTTGACTCTTTCTTTTTTATAGAACATTGTAACTTGACAGATATTGTTTAGGCAAGAGACAGCGAAAATGCACTCCCTGTGTTGAAAAGCACAAATGCTGTCCTCTCTTCAAGACACTCACAGGTTTGTGATGTACAATGAAATAGAAAGGCCGCTGTGCTGGGAAGCAGTTCTAGGCTGTACCAAGCATTCGGAGAATTTGCTTTCCAAAGTTTGTTTCAATTTTCATGAGTGACAGACGTTTTGTAATAGAATTTTTCAGGCAAATGATGGGCACTGTCGTGTCACTCAAGCTGACATGCTGTTGGAGGAAAGATTTTCTTCAATTGTGACCTTTACTGAAGGCTAGACATTGCTTGTCACTTAATAACTTAATAATTAAAGAATATATCAAGCCCACTAGGAGTACATAAAATCACAACATAAATGTTACAAATAATACTTTAGATAAGCTTGCTCTACTAAGAATGCAGTTGGCCAGTGCTCACTCACTCGTACAAGGGTGTGACTGCTGGGGATTGGGAGGTCACTTTGCCCACTGCTGCTGCCAAGAGGTTCCGCTGATCGCAGACGCCGCTCTGGCAGCTCTCGGCTCAACCCACAGCCTGAAGCTCCCCAGCCACGCTCTGCAAACTGCCCTGCTCCCCAGCCTCTCATTTGCAGGCAGGCAACAAGTAGCAGTCAGAAATGTTTCTTCATTTTGTCTTTCCATCAGCTGATACATCCGCCTCCCTGATTTCTGTTCTCTTTTACTGATGTCCTCTTGCGTCTGGAAAGGGACTCTTCCTCCTTTCCATACTTAAAACAAATACGTATTTTTAAAACTTTCCTGGTAGGCTCTGTTTCCCAGATCTTCAGTCTGTGCTCTCGGCATCCCCCAGGCAGCTCCCCCAGCTAGCAGCGTGCAGGGCTGTGGTCTGCCTGCCTCACTGCTGCTGGCACTGTGCTGGAGCAGGACAAATCCAGTTTGCTGTCCTGCAGTTCTCCTCCTTGTGCAGGTTACAAGGAGGTATTTTCTTCCGAGAGAGTCATCATATCATGAATTTGTGCTTTGTTTATCACTCTGTATAGGTCAGTGCTTTTTGCAACGCTGTTGCTCTACAAATTGTTCCAATTTAAGACTTGCGTATCTGATTTCTACCTTTCAAGTCTAATACTTTCCATGTGGTCTGAGTTGAATTTCATTTTTATTAATTTGAGATCAGTTCTCCAAATATCAAGGTAATTCTGAATACATAAGTTGTCTTTCAAATTTCTTTTGACTTTCTTTTTGATTGAAGCTGGACTGCGTTTCCTTGGTGGGTGCGCATGGATGTCATGCAGAAGCGGCCACAGATGCTCTTCGGGTGCAGGTAGATCGTACCTGGGTATTTTCATCCTGCGTGGTGGAGAAGCTGAAAGGAGTGAAATAAGTTTAATGTGACAGACCCACATTTTGTTTTCACGTAAACCTTGTATCCTATTTGGAGCTAGATTTGTTATTTGCCGTTGTGACATATGAAATATTACATGTCATTACTGATGCAAAAATGAGAAATATTTTGCCTAAACAGTGTGTGAAACCACCTCAGATTTAAAAGGAGAAACGTGCATGGTCATTGCCTTGACACCTTGCTTGTTGTGCTCTGGTTCCCCTGAGCCTCCACATCCACCATCGCCTTGTAATTCCAAAATAATGTGCAGTGTCAGTAGACAAATGTGCAGGGATTATGAAAATGGATCGTATTTCATCATTACATTTTTACTCAAACACAATAACAATATATTCTCTAACTGAGCTCTCGGTGGTGTTGACAACATCCTTTCCTGCACTCAGAGTTGTGATACAGATGCGTTATTTCCTCCAGCAAATTTTACCTGTCAGACAGTTGTTTTAGTTCTAGAGCTCCTTCTCAGAAATAAATAAGGACTCACGATGCACGTCACTCTTTTGACAGGAAAATCCAAACATATATTTGCCCACAATTGTGTTGACATTTGCAATACAGTTTAAGGGCTTTTTTAGAGCCACAGGAGATGTGGTTGAGTTTTTAAACTTAATCTCCGAAGCAGATTTAAAATAGAGTGTGATTTTACTATATCATTTAGGAGAAGTAAGCTATCCAGCAAAGCTGCATTTCCTCCTGTGTGGAAGGGGACAGCTAAAGGTCCACGAACAGGAGCTGCACTGGCACTGGCACCATATCTCCAAGTGTTGGAAGACCTTATAGTACAGCAGCCGAATATTCTGCAGTTGGCTAGATCTGGCAAGTTGATGTCAGAACTGACATAATGGGGGATATGGAGTTGATTTGTTTGTTTTTTTTTTTCTTTCAGAACAACTAAGATAATTCTTTATTTTTCTTTAATTTTAAAATTCATGCTATTTTCCCAAGGTGGTTGTTTTTTTTTTAATTGCAGCCAGTTTGGAAGAACACCAGGTAGAGTTGTCCCAGTCTATCTATTAAAACTCCATTGTTATTTCTAAATTACACACAAAGGATCGGTTGAACCAGCGTGTAATATGCATATTTGCATATGTATTCAATGTATACATTTTTGGAGCAGTTCATGGAGGGATTGAAAGTGCAGCTGCCACGATGGAGAGTGGCCATGTATTTCCAGACAGTGATCCTCACAGATCCATGTTGGGGCTGGTTGAACAGAACCAGCTCTCTGCTGGCTGGAGGTGAGAGCTCATCGCACGAGACAGACGTGGCCAGTAAGGCCAACCTGCTCTCACAGGGGAGCTAACCAGCCCCACTGAAAGGGTTGATGATCTCTCTGTACAAGCTCAGCATGTTGGCAGTGAAAGAAAGGCCCCTCTGCAGGAGATCTGGCCAGCTGCGTGACGCAGCAGGACGTGGCCATGGGCCTCCCCATCAGACAACGTGAGGGAGCTCAGCAGTTCTAGGTGGAATATCTGTAGGAATAGAGGAAAGAAAAAGGTGCCCCTAAGACCAAATATGATAAAGGTGAATATTAATTGCTAAAAGGTCCAGTGAGGCCAATAGATAGGGGAAATTGAATGTTGATGGAATGAGGTTAAAAGAACCTGCCATGCCCTAGCCAAGATGAAAAGAGCAGTGGTGATTCCTTATTAATACATTCAGAGATGGTAAATATAAATGAAGGATAAGGATTCTCTGAGTTAGAGGATACATGACAGGATCAAATAGTTATGAATTGATCATGAATACATTTTGACAGAAATTAGAAAAAGGCATCTAGCCATCCAAGAAATAAAGGTTTGTTACAGTTTTTCAATTAAAACTGGGTCAAAAGATTCTAAATAATTTAAGACGGAACTTGGGACATTTATGCAAAGGGTATTTTGATTCAAGAAAGGACTTGCTGGAGGGGGGAAGCTGTGTCTGGTGCCTAGTGGTGGTGAGATTGGGAGGGAGCAGGAAATGCTGCGGGCTCAACTCTCCCTCGCGTGCAGTGATGTGCGGTGCTCAGAGGGACGGTGTGAGGCATGTCTGTGCTGTGTGTCCCTGAAGGACCACCAGGATCCGGGCAGGACGAGCAGAGCACACATCCTCGGCACCCACTGCCTACGGGAAGGTGATGTTTGAGAAGCATGTATGTAAATAAGCCAATCTTTATAATGTTGGAAAGGTGTATCTGAGCATCATGTAGGTGAGATGCAGAATAAATAACGCCCCTTATCCACACTGACAGCTATAATTACCGCGGTTCATGAAAGCTTATTTTCAGTATGAGTGAAAGCATTTAATGGGCAAGTGCAGTCAACTCAGAACGAAAGGTGAGGCATGCGTAAAGAAGATCTAATACATATTTTTTAAAAGCTAGGTTGGAAAGAGTTCATCCTTGAAGAAGTCACTGTCAAGCAAACAAGATGCGATTAACCTTTTCCATGCTCATCCTGCTGCACTCTGCTGGCACTGCGTAGCATCAGCACTAATTAGGGTGCCACGGAGCTCGGTGCTGCAGAGGTTCGGCTGAATTTTGTTGCTCTGGAGGAGCACAGTTGGGCCTGGGGCTGCAGAAGTACACAGCCAAGTAGGGAATCCAGTCCACTGACACATATGCCATTTGGTGGAAACACGTCAGTAATATATTGAAAGGGTCATGGATAATTACAAAAGAATGAACCTCAAAGTTTTTGTACTAATTTACAGCACTGTTCTTCTCAGCTATATCTTTATTAATGGACACTGAATTACACCAATTTAGTGCTCTGTGAACTCAGAATTAGGATACCAACCCCTCCTCCAGTTTCAGAATGGCATTCTTACACCTACAGTTCATTTCTATGGCTTTGCTCTTGCTTCTTACTGAAATGGAATACGTGGCTCCTCCTCCAAATTTTGTTTTGGCAAAAGAAAACAACAAATGAATCTGGCTCAGGCCATGGCCTGAACCCCCCACACCCAGGGGACAGGCAGCAGCATCTTCCAGTGTTTGCTGTTCATTTCTGAGAGGCACATTCACACAACCTGATCCCCACCATGCCCAAGTAGAACCATGGTTCTTCCTTTGCTATCAGAGAATTTGTGAATTCTCATACACCACTGCTTACCAGCCAAATGCAAAAGCAATTTGGTGTCCTCATTTTTACAGTCAATTCTGTTACAAATTTGCACATTTCAGTGAAGACAGTCTCTTTCCTTTTCCAGAACACTCTATTACAGTAACATCAGACACAGAAAATCATTTTGACAAGTGTCCTATTTACAGAGAAATGAATAGCCACAAAGTAGAGTTCTTCTTTTTTCCTTTCTTTCTTTCACTGGACAAGAAAACTCCTGAATAAACTTTGTGTTTCCTTAAATTTCAATTACAAAGAGAATAAGGAGTTCAAAGGGCATTTCCAGTCCACATCATGCTTCCAACCAACACGCCAACCAAACCAACCCAAGCCAAATGAATCCAAACTCAGCTCACAACTGCGAGATGCTGGGTCAGAAGCTGGGAACTTCCATGTGCTGACCGCCGAACAAATCAATGTTCTGCACCTCCATGAGCGAGAAGTCTTTTTTCCAAAAGCTTTCTGAGATGTATTGATCCCACTTTTCCATCAGGTTGGACCAGATGCTGAATTCAAAGCAAACTCCCTATCGGTGGATGATGAAATACTGAATGTAGCAAAGGTGTTGCTCCATTGCTCCAAAATACATATATTTATGTGTACACAGAAGGGGTTTTTGGAGGTGCTGTAGTGCTTTATAGTGCTTTTGCAGATGTGGTCAAAGCTGCACCACAGCCCAGCAGCTCCCATCCCAGGCTCCTTGATGTGCTGCCTGCAGCTCCAGCCCCAGCTGCAGCAGAAACAAAATGGGGCTGGTGCAACCCACCTGCTTCCACCTCATGCCGGTAGAAACTCAATTTGTCCTTATTGAGTTAGCACCTCTGCTTTTTTCTTAACAGCAGAGATTCTGAATGCTGTGCAAAAACTCTGTGTTGCTATGGTTATAGCACAGCCATTCGCAGAGTCTCCAGAAGTAGCCAGAAATGAGACAAATCCAAGGGATGCTCTGAAAGTCGATCAGCATCCTCTCCAAGCAGCGCTGCCTTTCAGATGTTTCCCTGCTGTCAGCTGGGGAGTGAGGGTGGCAAACTAGGTTAATGGCATCGCCTTCCTTCTGAGTAATATAAAATTCATCTACAGCTGGAATCTTCAATTTAAATTATCTCCCAGGAGAAATCCAACCTAAAACTTCGGGACTAAGTGTGTGCAGCTCCTTTTTCCCCCGCCAAGCTAAAGTTATACCTGTCTTCTCTTACCCCTCTCTTCTCCTTCATCAGCTCCCACCCTGCATGTCATAACCCTATCTGGCCCCTTCTGGGTTGTAAGCACAGGAGAAATATTTCCAGAATATGAGCCAGCAAGCCTTTGGCAGAGCCCACACATGGGCTGCAAATGGCTCCAGGATGAGGGGGCTGCTCCTGGTCCAGCAGGGTCACGGGTCTTCGCAGGCTCCCCAGGGCAGCGCTCCCGTAATTGCTGGTGCGAAGTAATGGTGACTGACAATTTCATCTTTAAGCTATTTATCAGTTGGTTCCCTGCACATCAGGTGTCCCAGGAACATGACAACTCTTGTCAGTGAAACAAGAGCACCCGGTGACAGGCTTTCAATTGAATTCCTTCACCCAGCACTCCCAGCATTAACACTACGTTAAAACAACTCCATTCATTTATTCAGAAAGAGAAAAAAAAAAATTCAGTGAGATCCTGACAAAATATGTAACTTTTCTGAATCCTAAAATGCACCTGATTTTGCTTCCTCAGTGCCATCAGAATAACCTGTCTGGGTTAGTTAAGTGCCGCTTTATTTGTTGCTGGTGAATGAGCCAACCACGGGTCATTCTGCCAACGCGTGGGAGTCACTCGTTTGCCATGAATGATTCATACCTCAGACTGCTTTTTAATAAAAAGCCCCGGCTAAAATTCTACATAAGCTCAGAAAGAAGAAATCAAAATTCTACTCTCTATTTTCATTGGAATTTATAATAAATGACAACCAGAGACTTCTCCTCCCGTCTGCCTCTCCTTGCTGACACGCAGCCTTGTCTGCAGGCTCCGCTTGGCTGCCCGCTGTCCCTAAACCTGTTCTATGATGTTACTCTCAAACAAACATTTTGGAGAGACGGGTTAAGCTTGACTGTTATCTCATATTAAAATACACTGAACTAGAAGAATAAAAAGAAAAGGCTCCAGGAGGTGGCATTGTTTGGGTGCCTCCTTTCCTAGCAATAGACCCAAGCAGCAGTCTCAGCAGTGCGGTCTGTGAGTTCTCCCCACAGAAAGAAGCTGTGCATCAGAAGCAAGTCGCTGTAGTTAGAAGCTTCACTGTATATTCATGATGCTTTTTATAGCTCGGGAGCATCTGATCATTAAGCACAACACCACGCTCTTCCAGGACCCAACTGAAGCAGGAAAACCTAGCCAGATGTACTGGGGAAAAGCTCTGCGACAAACCCAAGAAATGGAGCACTGGCAGTAGCAGTGCCAAGAGCTGATACATGACCTAGGAGTATTCACTGCCTTCCGTTATTCCTTGTTTCTCCCACCAAAATAAGGCAGAAAAAGTGCATTACCCATCTACCCAGCAGTGCGGGATGCAGCAGGCCCGGGCTGCCCGTGGTGAGACGAGTCCCTGCACTCCTCCAGCTGGCAGCAGCACAGGGCAGCAATGCAGAGCCAGTCCCTGCTTGCCTGCTGCAGCTGCTCCCTGCCCCAGCTGCTCACCCGCACCCAGCCTGGGACACCGGCAGCAATTCCCTGAGCACTGGTAGGACAGTGGGAGAGTGGTTGTGATGCTATGGAGCTGCTCTTGCCTTTCAGCAGAGCTGCGGCTTTCCCTGATGACCCTGAAACATAGAAGCTGCCCTATCCTCTCCAGGTTTGTTAGAGGTGCTGGTTGTACCTGCTTGCGGGACTGCCTTTATGCAGATCACATATTCTGTGTGGAACCACAAACCATAAATTGTGATAGCAGGTCCCCAGTGAATCCTCTATGAAACAAAGCATACCGTGCTTGAACCTGTCCATTTAGAGTGCCAATTAACAAACTGGTAACCGCTTCTCTTTCTCTCCACAGCTGCTGCTGATGTGGTGCAGATCCACATGATGGCACTGAACAGAGGGGCTAAATGCACTGCAGTTTGCCCTGTGATCCCAGCTCTTTACAAAAAGGATTTTCCAGAGAGTTCACTTCCCTTTTCTCCGATATTTATTTCTTGTAAGAATAATTCTTCTGGGAAATATTCTTCCCATGCAAACTTCAGTAGTCTGTCTTCTCCTGGATGCTGAATATGTTTGATTTGGTCAGTGACTGCTCCTAATCAGTGACTCCTGCTAACACTCTTCCCCAGTTGTGATTCTGGCCCAGGTGGTTCAAACAGACACCCACAGACTTCTGCATCCCATCCAAACACTTTCTCCATGGGTGCACTTCTTTGTAAGAGATTCACAATTCTGATTTACAGGCCTCTCTGGATGGAGAACGAGTCATCTCCTGCTCATCTGTTTCAATGTTTATTTTTTTTAAGGAGTGTGTACTGTCACATATTTTCAAGGTACTGGACCTTTATTCTTTGTTTGCTGGATCCAAATATCTCAGAAAACCAATTTTTATTCCCAAAGATCTTGTCAGTCTCTTTGGTTTCTGGGCCAGGGTGCTGCAATGTCAATAAAATAAGAATCAAGAGTACTCTTGAGATTTAATAGTCACTGTAAGTACTAGTCTAGCTTCACTGTCTTCAATAGCACTGCCGAGGAGAAGCGACTCTAAAAGAAAGGTCAAGATGTTCTGGTTTGCGTGTTTAGAAGGAAGAGAACTAAATAGAATACGGGCAGATGGATTTGAGGTCATTCCAAACTCGTATCAGGCAACACAATGAAGTGAATTGGATGGAAGTTTCATGGCAATCACTGCAAGGGAGCCGATGCCTCTCCAAGTTGCATGGCAACACACTCAAGACAAAAATAAAACATCCATATGGCTTTGAAAATCTTTGGATTTATTTCTGAGGTAGAATAAGATTTTTTTGTTTGTTTAAGGTTAAAGTCTTCTGAGTAAAATGAGTAAGTCCACTGGCAATGGAAAAAGTTACCAAGTTTTGAATTTCTCAAGGATTCCGGTGTATAAATCGTGCGCTTCCATTCCCACTGCCTCTTCCTCTTCTCTGCTCTTGGCCTTCTCCTTCTCAGCTTCAACAGATCTTGATGATTCCTTTTTTAAGTCGTTCTTCCAACTTCCAACTTCTTTTTATTCAGGATTGTTTTAACTGGTGGAGAACAGCTCCTCAGATGGTTCCTGTGAAGTGGAGAGCTCAGCACACGAGTCCCGGTGCGTGCCAGAGCAGGCCCAGCTCTGTGGAGCTGGGGGGCACGAAGGGCAGCCCCTCAGGAGCTGTGCTGATGGTGCTGCTGCAAAGAGCTCTGGTGCCCGAGGTACCATGTAGGGTATGAACTCATCTTTTCTTACTGCTTGGAACTGTCTTTGGGAAAACAAGGACAGAAGTGCCGGTGCAGCCCTTCCGCTGCTCGCTCCTCAGGCAGGAAGGCTGGGTGGCACTCAGCAGGGGCAGCGCCGTGCAGGAGCCATCGCTGCCATCCCCATGGTGAGGAACGAGGTGCACGCTCCTACTGGTGTGGTCTGAGGGATCCTGACCCATGGACACAGCTTCAGCAGCCCCCAAAGGGACCGGCCCGTGATGTGTGAGTACGAGAGGCTTTGAACTACTGTCCCTGCTCAGGGACACCACAGGTTGGTTCTCCAACAGTGCCATTATTCCTTCCTTTCTTTATTCTCTTTCATTATTCTTTTTCTACTCTTTCCGTTCTTTATTCTCTTTCATTACTCTTTTCCTATTATTTCAACACTGCTTTTTAATGACAGAAAGCCACCAACAAGTTCAAAGACTGTTGACCAATCTTGGCCCAGTTAAGGTGTCCCAGCAGCCACCGTGCCAGCCCATGGCACAGCTCCAGGCCCGAGTGATCCCATCCATTCCCACTGGTGCACGGGGCTGGGGTCCTCAGCTTGGTGCAACATCCAACATCCTGGGTTGAGAACAAAGGAAGAGCTCAGTACCAGGCCTGGAACCTTCATGCCCAGTGCACAGTGCTGCCTCCAGCAGAGGCCCATTGCTGGCCACTGCTTTCAGCAGGCGTCATCACCATGCTGTGATGGCCCCTACCAGTGGGCCTTCAGCATTCAGGGCGGCTGCACCAACATGTAAAGCAGCAGGTGCAGCAAATCTGTGGTGAGGACGCGTTTAATGGGTGAAGGATTCAATGTTCTGTCTGCTGAGGAAACCACATAAAAACTCCATCTGTAGCTTTGCATGTGTTGTTGTTTTTTTAAATTTTACAAACACGATTTATTTAAAAAATACAGATTCTCATGTTGTAAACTTGCCGTAAACAATATTTATATTAATTTACATGTTACTGATCTGATTCAATCACCAGTGAAGTCAGTGGATGTCTCGACTTCTCCCAGAAACTTGTATGCTGTCTGGATCTTCCCCTCCTTCGTTATGTGATGGCTCAGATTTTATTAATAAACATGCTTCCATCAAAAGTTACTTAATAAATCTAATTCAATTGGCTACTGTCTGAAATAACTGTATCTGGGGGGGGCCCCATGGGGATGCGCTCTGCTGACCAGCTGTTTGCTGGCATCTGAAGTTGCCTCACACTGTGCCAAGGGAGGGACAGGCTGGGTGCTGGGAGGAATCTCTGCTCCAAAGGGCACTCAGCACTGCACAGGCTGCCCAGGGCTGGGGGTCACCGTCCCTTGGGGGTGTTCCAGAGCCATGGGGATGTGGCACTGAGGGATGTGGGCAGTGGGCATGGGGAGGGTGGGTTGGGGATGTCAGAGGGCTTTTCCAGCCTGAGTGATTCTGTGGTTCTGTTTTCAGATCTATGCCTAGAGCAGAGGGGTTCTGCAAAGCAGCTCTGTGGAAGTTGTAGGGCCTCTCCAGGCAGAGGAGGGTGGTGTGGGAGGGAAGGGCTGTGGGAATGGAGGCTCACCCGGCTGGACAGCCCTCCCAGGACAGCCCTCCGCCTCCCATTACTGTGGCTGCCCCTGCTTCGTTCTTTCATTGGATGAGTAAAGGGCAAATTGATCAATCAGTTGTGCTTGTGAGGGCCCACACAAAGCAGTGATACGCTTGATTAAGCCTCGTTATCAAACTAAAGTTAACAGAAGTTAATTAGAAAGCTTATAAAGAAAATCTTCTTGTGTGCTATCACAAGAACACTCTGGCTTGATAAGAGTGCACGGAATTGCTTAATCAGAATGAGGGCTGGGGCCACGTGCCTTGTTTCGGGCTTTGCCTCTGAAAGCACTGCCTGTTGTACCCCAGGTGGGATGCTCCAGGAATGGCAGTATTTGAGGAACTCACTGATGGCAGCGTGCAATAGCTGCTTCACAGACATTCTCATGAACACATCTCCTTACAGAGCTCAGCGAGCCCTGCGAGCAAAGTAGGGCCTTATAGATTTGGTGGGGTAAACCCGGGCACGATGGCTCCGCGTACTGATGCGGGCAAACACAGAGCACAGCCATAGTTTATGGATAAACTCACTGTTGTCTATGTACTTCTTCTCTGCTTCTTCTTCTCCTTTTTTGGGGGAGGGAAGGTGACTCGCATTCCTATTGTGCTACAGTCACTTTTTGTCAGTAATGAAAACCCTTTCCTCTTCTCTCCCTCAAGGAGCTCTGTGTTTTCTGGCATGTCTAAGGAATCAATGTGGCACATATAGGTAATGGAGCAATAATTGCCACCAGCTCACTGCTGTTTGTGCAGAAGAAACGCCTCTGTTCTGTGCAGAGGGCTGCTAGGAGTAAGGCATCATGTGCATGGAGTGGATCACAGAGATGGTTCTGGTATGGCTAGAGCAGAACTGGGAAAATATCAATCTTGCTAGGAAGAAAATGCAGAAAACGATACAGTACTTTTGCAGAAGCAATAAAGATACACCACAGCATTATGTACAGTCATTCCCAAAGATCATTTGATTACAGCAGCGAAGTGCCGTGAGGCGCTGTGTGGCAAAAGTGCACTGCCTTGGTGCAACAGAGCTGTACAGATACAAACAGCATAATTAACTATTTATATATACTAATACATACTAATAATTAGTCACACTTTCAAATGGGATGATAATTAAAGCCTTGATTTAAAAGCATGCACATTTCTCTGTTTTCTCTGTAACTGGTGATATCTCAAAATAGGGAAATATTCTTGTCCCAGTAATTGGCTGCTGCTGCATTGCTAATCCATTCGTTACCGGCTGTGGTCGGGGCAGTGGAGGGCTGGATCCTGACAGACAGGGAAATGCCTTCCCAGTGCCGAAATCAGGTGGGCTGAACTTTGCCCACGCGTCAGCATTTGCATTTGCTACTGCTAGTGCTAACGATGGGAAGCACGATATTGCCCACAAATTAATCACAAATGAGAATAAATGTTGCTTCCAGATGACCCTAAGCAAATAAATGAGCTGTTTGTCTGCAGAACAGTGCAGGATGAGGTATAGTGGGGGGTGTGTGTGCATGCATAGAACAGACACAGCCGTACTGCAGCCTTCACGTCCAAGTCTTTGTTATTTAGGACTTGGCAAGTTTACTGTCCTCAGACTCACTGCGGGTGCCACAGCAGAAGCACTGCTCTCTCTGTGCAGGCTGCTCTCAAGACCTGCTGTGTGCTTGTTGCACCATGGGTGAGCATCACCGGCGAGCAGATTTCAGCTTCACGGGGAGGACGTCTTGGCAGTGAATTAAAAAAAGCCACCAGGATGCGTTGAAAGGAGTTAAAAGTGATAACGAACCTAATTTAAAATAATGCACAGTGGGCCCAGGAACTGCTAGAGGCCCCTGCTCACCTGGTGCCCCCAGCAGAAGCACACTCATTATGGGGAGAGCTGAAGGCTTCTGTGCTATTCCAGCGCAGGCAGCAGCTGCTCGTGCCCCGTGCTCCCACCTGGGAATGCCCCACCAGTGGCCAGCGGATGTACAGGCAGAATACTCCAGCTTGCCTCTTTGAGCTGTGCTTGACGCTTTAAATCCAACCCTTCCTTCCATTGGTGCGCTCACCGGTACGGCTGCGTCTGAAGGGTGAGCTTTGGAGGCTGTCCTCCCAGGGTGAGCTGGTGGCTGTGGGGGGGTTGGTTCTGCCCCTCCGTGCTGGGCCAGGCCAGGCACCTCTGCAAGCAGTTGTCTCAGCCATCCATCCATTTCCCAGACGCTGCGCTGCTCCGGACTCCTGGAAAGATGTCTTTAAATGTTCATTAATTTCCTTTGCTATGCGTTAGATTTGTGTTGTTGAGTTTTAGCTTTTTTTTTTTTGTTTTTTTTTTAATTAAAATGAAAGTCATCTGCATCTCCTTTGTTGTGGGATTAGCTCCTTTATTTTATTTTCCCAGCAGACTGATTGTCAGTTATGTTTCGACAGCTCCAACCACTGATGTGTTCCCGTGCAGCTGCCGAGCATCTGCGGCCATGAAAAATGAGCGCGTTTCAACGGAGCCCAAAGACTTCTGCTGCGGGTGGTGGCTTCCATAAGAATCATTTTCTGGAAGATATTTGCAAGTTCTTCACACGCAGCCTGACCAATTAGTTAAGTTAGCGCTCATTTATCCCCAAGAAGCTGAAGGTATTATTATTTGCGCCTTGGTTACTGCAAAAAAAAAACCCCAACAAAACAAACCCCCAAACCCTCCTCCTTCTGAGAAACCTTTATGTTTCGAGCTTTGTTCTCGCAGAAGTCAGCTGATACTGATCTCAAAGTTGGAGACAAATAAGAAACAAAGAGTCCTCCTCAAAGACGTGATCTGTAATGCGGTGTGGAGCCCCGCGCCTGGGGAAGAAAGGGGAGAGTGAGAATGGGAAAAGAGATTATTTTTAGTGTGTTTTGATTTCAGGTGCTTATGATTCAGTGCTGTGTGTATTAAAGGCAGATACCTGGAGGTGATAGAGTCTGTGTGGATATTTCTAGAGATTAATATCCACATCAGACTAATGCAGGTAAAGAGAAGCCATTTCTTTTTACCTAGGAGAGATAGGGATGGTATATAAATCTTGTGGGAAAACAGCACATCGCCTTTTTCTAAAGCACGCGCTAAGGAAAATAAATAATTTTGCAGTGCAAGGTGAACGGAGCGACAAGGAGCACGGGAGGCACGCACCCCACGGGCAGCCCACGGCACCTGGTGCTGGTGGCACTGCAGGACAGCTGGGAGCACAGGGTGCCCTCGTCCTGCATGGCAGCTCGCGGTCAGCTGCTACGCCCGCATCCCCCAGCCTGTGTCTCATATGCAGTCCTACCCAACAGGGGCCAGAGGTGCAGGCTTGTGTCATTGCTATGGGGCCTCACGGCATTCACCAGCGCTCAGCTGAACCTTCCCTGTTTCCAGGACGGGAGGAGGAAGATGGGCTGAAGGCAGTCGTCGTTCTCATGCTCCCAAGGTAGCGCCTTGCAGCTCTGCCCCTTCCTCATCGTGCACCCTAAAGGACACACAGCTGCGACTCTGCGGTTTCACGTTGTACCGTGCAGGCTTGGAGAGACGGAGCAGCATCACCTGCAGCATAAATTACAGAGGGGTTTGAAGGTGTACGTTCATGCCTGTCCAGGATGGCACTGCAGTGCCTTCCTGTTTAGCAGTGAATATGTGACAAATGTAGGATGGAACAAGATTTCTTTTGAGGAATGCTCTTCTGGAATGCCCAAGATGATCCCCAGAAGATACTTCCCCAGCTGCAAACTAACTAAAATGTGAATTCATCATCCAACGCACTTGGTATTAACGTCATCAATAAAAGGCTGCTTTTGATGTTGGCTAAAAGGCATTTACAAATGGCTGTAACAGCATCGTTCCGTGCTTGCAACCTGGTTCATTAGCTGTCATGAGGGGCAGCCTGCAGCTTGCATTCTGCATTCGGACATGGGGAGCGATGATCTGCGCTCAGTCCCCTTTGAACTTCAGCTGTTACTTTCCATCTCCGCTCACTTTCTGACAGAACTCTCTGAACTACACAAAGGACTGCAAGGAGGTTTGGACCCCCAGAAAATGCTCAAAGGTTTGATAACGACAGTGAAGTTATAGTTCCTTGGAGCTATAGCTAGAGTGGAAGCCATAAACACAGGAAACACACTGACACTATTGCACTTCTGCAGTCGTCGTGCTGTGCTCTGTGCACGGCTCTGGGGACTGCAGCCGCTCTGAGCGTGGGCTCGAGGTGGGAAGCACAGAGATGTGTGGAGGGGCTGAGCGCAGCAGCGTGCAGAGCAGACCCACGGGCACCCATCCACCCCATCCTCTCCAGCTTGAGCACGGCAGAGCCACGTGGGTCACCGACACAGAGCACTGGCAGAGATGGATCACTTCCTGTTTTTCTCGACAAAACATATTTTCAACCAGGCAAGATCTGTGCAAAAGACTTTGAATAAATGCAGTGTTTGCATGGTGCCAAGGCTTTGCATCTGAGCAAGAAAAAGAAAAACCCGTGTTCCAGGCTGGGCAGCTCGCGGGCACTCGCAGCACGGTGATAAGTCCCACGTCTCTCAGCTCTGCTCCCGCTGGCCGAGGGCACCTGGCTCGCTGGGAGCTCTCACCAGCATGCAGGAGAGGGAGAGCTGCTCCTGTGCTGGAGCTGAAGACTTCTGCTCTGTCTTTGCACACTCAGGTCACTTTCTGATCCTGCAGCCGTTCCTACTCGTGCTATGGAGAGTGGGTGTGATTTGAAGGCGGCCTTATGCCATTTTTTCCTTCTGTTGAGTTTTAACTGTTCAAGGCCGAGCCCAGATATTTAATTAATTAATTTGGTGCGTTCGGCATCTTTCAGCATCCAAACCCAATCTGTCCGTGCGTTTCCTTAAATCATTCCTGAAAGCTTTTTTCTAACTTAGACACTGTATTTTTGCCCAGCATCGATCATTCTACTCTCGGACAGGAAAAAATGTTTTCTAAATCTGCCTTGCTTTACTGTTCTCCATTATATAAATAAGATGATTTATGGAGCAAGAAAACACAAGAAAGAGGCAGGAGGAACTGTCCGATCTTTTTGATTTATTTTTTTCTTTATCCTGGGGTTTATGCATCTTGTTTTCCCCTGGATTTGTGATTGCACTGATGAAGAATCTCAGCTTTCCAGTGATGTTTGCTCCTTCTCTTTTGCACCACACCTGGAAGGTCAGTGCAATGTCAGGGTGTACAGGGCCAGGACCAGGCAGGGGAAAGGAGCAACTCGGAGCCCACAGCACTGTGCATGGCAGTGGGACGGGGGCAGGGCCACCCTTCTCTTGGGGCCATCCTTCCCATGGGGCTATCCTACCTGTGGGGCTATTGTTCCTATGGGGCCATCTTTCCCGTGGGGCCTTCCTTCCCATAGGGCTATCCTTCCTATGGGGCCATCCTTCCCATGAGGCCATCCTACCTGCGGGGCTATCCTTCCTATGGGGCCATCTTTCCCGTGGGACCTTCCTTCCCATAGGGCTATCCTACCTGCGGGGCTATTGTTCCCATGGGGCCATCCTTCCCATGGGGCCACCTTTGCTGCGGGGCCATCCTTGCTGCAGGATTCTGTGTCTCGCCATGGAAACAAGGCACCAACACGTACATGAATACACAAGAATCAAAATTACTGGTTGCTATAGGAACAGAAGACAAATGATTCTTTTTGCAAATTCATCGATGGTGCCGTGTCGGATCATCGGGTGCCAGAGGGCTGCGGGCATTCTTCATTGGGTTCTCCTCCAGCTCTCTTCAGTTACAACTGAGTCAACAATGCTCAGACAACAAAACCAACCTGCAGCTTGAAACCCTGCTGATGTGAGGTGTGAGAGAACAGCTCCTTGGAGGCTGCTCTGCAGATGTGTGTTGGGATGAAGGTCCCCTCCTGGGTTCCTTGGGTTCTGGATGGCAGAACCTCCCCGTCCATGCTGATTGGTCCGGGTGTGTGACTGCCATGCCCTTGTGACACAGCTGGGATCAATCTGGAGCAAAGGAATCTCAGGGAAGACCTCATCACTCCCTACAGCTCCTGGCAGGAGGTTGGGGTGAGGTCGGGATTGGCCTCTGCTCCCAGGGAACAGCGATAGGATGAGAGGTGGCAGCCTCGTGTTATGCCAGGGGAGGGGCAGGCTGGGTATTAGGAGAAATTCCTTCTCTGAAGAGCAGTCAGCACAGGCTGCACAGGGGTGGGGGTCACCATCTCTGGGGGTGTTCCAGAGCCATGGGGATGTGGCATAGGGACATGGGCAGTGAGCATGGGGTTGAGGAGCTCAGGGGGCTTTTCCAGCCTGAAGAGCTGTGTGGTTCTGTGACCACCCCACCTCGTCCCAGAGTCACCAAACAGGTGGGACAGAGGGGAGCTCTGGGGGTCATTGCTCTGACCCAGGGCCAGTGCTGCACCTGGAGCCCATGGGCGGCAGTAGGGCAGTGCTGCAGATCCCTGCACTACGTGCTCGTTGGCACCAAAGTTTCCTTATGCTTTTTAGTGAAAAATCTTATAACAGTGGGCACCAAAGTGTCCATATCCTGCTGCCTAAGCAATATAATGGGGAGTGCCTGCATGGAGCTCTGGGTTGGAGGGAAGGCTCAGATAGGAAAAATTTGGCTTTGGGATACTGTTATCTGGGACAGGCAATACCAGGGAACGCTCGTTTATCAGAGGTACACCCTTGTAATATTCCAAGGAACAATCTTTCATCTGTGCTATCTCTCACTGCTGCTTTTATGTACTTACTCTTTACTGTGAGGTTCCGTTCAAGAGAAATAAATGTGATCCCATTACAGCAGAGTGATTGCAGTCCTAAGAGCAGCATTGTGTCATAGGCTTCATTCTTTTATGAGTCCCTTCTCCGGTATTTCTAAATGGCAGCACCTCATAAGCTTACTGAGACAACTGCATTTGCTTTTATTGAACATAAGTATATGCACATTATGAAAGAAAATGAAATCAGATAGGGGTGGGAAAGCTCAAGGATGGAGCCAAGGGAAACAGAAGCCTGCTGGAAGCAAACACTGCATCTTCTGACCTTTCCATCAGCACAGTTTTGAAACTAAGTCCCAGCGTTGAGCTGGTGCTGTGTTTCTGTTGCAGACCTGTCCGTGGGCGCAGTGCACACAGCTCAGCTGTCAGCAAGAGGTGCTCCCAGCTCCCACCCCAACACTCTGCAATCAGACATCGAAGGTTTCCTTTGGAGTAAGTAGATTATCACACCCTCAGACTTCAGAATGAAAGCCTGATGTTGTATACACATCAACGTACACTATGACAGTGATGTTTATTAAGAAGTTCAGGCTGCAGTGTCAGGACATGACCCCTGCAGGCAGCGAGGTGCGGGGGCCGGAGCTGCAGGTGAGCGGCTGCAGGACAGAGGGATGGGCAGCAAAGCAGCCTGCACCAGGGATCTGCCTCCATGGACGGACTGCTTCCTGCACCCAGAGCTGTTCAAGGAGACTTTGATCATCACTGATGCCAGTGCTGAGCCCATTGACACAGATAAGAACTCTGAGACTGCTCAACCAAACCCCTCTGTGGAGGAGATGGGCTCCCTGGACCGGGGGTCTGTGCGCTGTGGGACACCGCTTGGACCAGGCAGAGCGGCAGCACCGAGGGCTGGGGGGTTTCTGCTGATCCTGGGGCAGTGGCAGCAGGCCCTTACCAGGGCCTTAACGAAACAGCACTAAGTCTGTACGGGAAAAGGAATTCTCCACCATGTGCGCCCAACCTGTCAGTTTTGCGTTTTTATTGCCTTCTTTTTCTTATGTTTTAGCAAAGACAAACAAACCAAAAAAAAAAACCAAAAAAGCCAATAAAAGAAGTTTTGTGACTTACATCCGTGAACGGCACCGGATGTTTTATACGTGGCCCAAGACAACTCCCCTCACTCGGTGCAGCCCAGGCACGGAGGCTGGGCGCTGGGCATCGCTTTGCTGGGAGCTCTGCCTGGCACAGAGCTGTGCCCAGGAGCGGGCACCCATGGGACACAGCGCAGCCCGGAGCCAGCATGAGACCGCTGGGAGCGCAATGACACAGCCCGCTGCTGCCTGCTCACAGCGGTTTGTTAGGAGATGTACTGTGCTCGTGTACACATTCAGAAAGAAAAATCCATTTCTCATCTTTGTCGAGATAGGGAGAGAGAGAAAAACCTTTCCTGCAACAAACAAATGAACAAAAGACAGCAACATTCAAGGTCACCGCTAAGTATAACACAAAGAATAGGAAAGCGAGCCCAATCGGCATCGAGTGCCTGTTTAGACACAGCGGTCTGATGAGCCCAATTGCCCCTGACCTATCCCATTAACACTCTGCAAACGCAGAGCATACACCTACAGCTCGTGCGTTTGGAAAACCTCGGCAAGGCGGACCTCCCAGCAACACCAGCCAAAGGCTGCAGGAGCAGGCACGCAGCCCAGCAGCACCCCGACTCCAACACAGACACAAGTCAGAGCAGAGGGGACATCCGTGCCAGAACGGAGGCAAAACAGCTCTAATTTGGCTTTTCTGAGCTCCCCGTGGTATGAAGGCACGAAGTAGCAGGAGCCCACAACTTGGAGCTGGGCTGGCACGCTGCGATCAGGGCACTGCAGGGTAGGAGCCGTCCATTGCAGCGGGAATTGCCCTTAGCCATCTCCCCTGCTTATGCTCCCACTCACGCTTGGCATCAGCTGCAGGGGCACAGCCCGCACCGGGGATCCCCGCAGCCGCCCGGGAGCTGGGCTGGAACAGCACGCGCTTATCTCGGAGCGCCGCGCAGCTCCCCACCATCTGCATTTCAAACCTGGCAGAGGGAGAACAGAGCAGCGTAAGGCAAATTTCACCACTATCGCTGAACTTCTGGGCTTTATCAGCTGCGCTCAGGATCCGGCACGTCTCTGGGAGATTGTTTTTTTTTTTTTTTTAAGAGCTAAAAATAGGAACCCCAGTTTGCTAAGGCAAAATACAGCGATAAAAAAAAAAAAGGAAGAAAAAACACGTGGAGCAAAAGCACGCACCCCTGTGTGAAAACAGCCCCCCAGAATCACAAAGCGACCAGAAAATGTGTTCTTAATCGTGAGAGGCTGAGGGCCTGCCAGCCACAGAGCTGTGATGGGACGGAAGTGCTGGTGACAGCAGACACTGACACCTCTCATAAAGGCTCCAAGTGCAAAACTCCAGGCTGCCAACACACCAGGAGGTCACAGAGGGGTTTTCTCCCCCAGCTGGGGGTTGCCCTGTGCCCTGACCCATGTGCAGCCCCTGCTCTGCAGATGGGAGCTGGGCCTCACCTGTGCCGTGAAGGCCACACCTCCCCGATGGGGTAAACCAGCCTTCATCAGTTATCAGCTGTGTAATGAGCTGTAATGCAGTGCAGGTGTGCTGGTAGCTGGTGCTGCTGGGTGAGTGACTGGTTCCTGCCAGCACAAAGCCCAGGAGCTGCTCTGGGAGCAACACTGGAGTGTGTCTGCTGCATCTCTGTGTGGTACAACATGGAGCTGTGCTACCTGGGCAACTGTACTGCGGTGTGGACATCAGTGTGGTGAGTTGCAGTTTGTTTCCTCTATTGCATTTACTGCTTTGTGGGATGTGGGCTCTGTGTTGCTGCTTGATGCTATTTCACCAAACACCTGCTGGCAGTGCCAGCACTGACACAGTGTGGGTTCTTGAGGTACAGAAGAGGATCCATTTGTGAAGTTATGCCCTTAGATGTTCCCAGATAGCTTGGTTGGTTGCTTATCTCTTTAGTCCTTGCTACCCCATAAGGTGATGGCTTACTCTAAGTGGTCAGTGAAAGTAAGAATGTTCTTGTTGGGTTGTTATTTGTACCTGGGGATGCAGAGCCTGCCACCAGCTGTGTGCAGTGCTGTGGTGCCTGGCTCAGGCAAGCACTGACCCAGTGCTAAGCAGTGGGAGCTTACACTGTGTCATCTCTGTGCCCCATGCTCTGAGAGATGCTTCAGTTTTGTGCTGCAGGAAAGTGACATCTGGAGATGTGCTCCTCTGCTTTGTCTTCCATCCAAGGGAGGGCAGCACTCCAGAGCCCTGTGCTGCTGTTTGGGGGGGGCTGTCCCTGGGAAGAGCCATCCCCAGAGCCACTGGGACACGAGGTGCACACCCAGTCTGCTGCAAGGGCTGGCCCGGTGCTGGGACTTGGTGCTTTCTGGCCAAGTTTTAAGTCTGCCTGGTGTGCTGGGGGGGTGACATAAGTGTACCAAAGAAACCATGTTCTTTGCAAAACAGACCCAGAAGTCTATTTGTAGTAAATAAGGAATTCCATCATTCTCCCCTTATAGGCCTGATCTGGAGAGCTTGCACTTGTAACAGGCAGTCCTCTAACCCTTCCATAGCAGAAGGGGGAAGGCGTGTGCTTATTCAGCTGGGAGGTGATGTGATACTGCAGCTTTTTCCTCTGTAGCCTTCCTGGTGTGTTTCAGTCCATAAAACTGTAGAGCAGAAGAGGACAAAAATATGCATCTTGCAAAGGTGATGTCTGGTGTTAGGTGGCAGACAGGAATCATCAGTAACTTCCACCCTGCAGCATGCAAGGGGTATAATGATCCCCAGGCATCCCAGAGCGTCGCTTTGTCTCCATTGCATTGATAGCAGGGTTTCTGGGCTACACCAGTGTTACAAACAGGCTGTCGTTACGGGGTCTTAAGAAACCAGTCGGCTAATAGAGACAGAGTTTGTTTTCTGCTGTCTTCATTCCTTTTTTAAAAGCATAGGAAATAGTATCCATTCAGCTCAGGAGAAATGAGACTTTATTGGTAGAAATGGAGGAGTGGGGGAAGCAGAAGGCAACAGCAAATAGTTCTTTTTTTGGACGAAGGAGCACAGAGCACTGCAGCAGTGACATTTGTGCTTGTTGAGAGGCAGTGCCATGGCTGTAGGCAGCCTTTATCTGACACAGTAACAAAAGTTGAGTGTGGGATCTGCTACTGCCTCTTACTCCAGGAAAAACAATGACCACCAAAGCCTGCATTTGCTCAAGCAAGTCAAACACCTGGCAAGGGAAGTCTGGGCTGCACTTGCAGGGAGGCTGGGTGCAAAGGCACTCTCTGCACAGGCTGCCTGCAGAGCACGTCCCCAGACCAATGCTCCCAGTGCGTGGGGAAGCTGCAGGAGAAGCCTGCTGCTGCCTACAGGTCAGAGGCTCATCTGAATTACCATCCACGAGAAGCAATGAATGCTTACGAGTATCTTGCTGCAAACATTCTCTATTATATTTTGGTGACACATTCCCGTCGCTTAAGTTTCAAACAATGGCATTTCAGCTATTCCCACCTCGAATTCTCAGAACATGGCTTGCCTCTGATTTGTTGCGTGCTGCTTGCGGATACCCCTGGGGAGGGAGGTTGGATGATGCAGTTCACTTTTAGTAAGGATGATTCTTGGAGAAGATGCTGCAGAATAGAGGTTTGAAGTGTTTGTGTGCGTTTTTTGCTGCTGCAGGCCTTAATGCACAAGTTGCTTTTTCTCAATCTGAAAGGTCAGAGGGGAAAAATCTATAAGGGACTCAAATACCTAAATGTGTGTATGGAATACCAAGGAGGAAAAAAAAGGAAACATATTACAAGGTAGTCTTTTCTTGCTGGTAATCTTCTATTTTTAAAGGCATTCTTTGCTGTGCATTAATTGAAGCATAAACTGGCTGCTAAGCTTATCTTTACAAAGGAGGAACCGTTAATATTCTTCATTTTTGTGCTTCTTTTTATTAGCTTTGCTGCTAAGGCACAGCAACACCAGCTGAACCAATTAGCTGCCTAAAGTTTAAGGGCTATTAAACATGCTAAGAAATGCAATTCTTGAATGTGCGGTAATGAGATGCCTTAAAATGCAAGGGAGTGGGCAGATGCCATCAATCAAAGCGAATCCACCGGTGATACTCTCTTTAACATTTTATTGGTAACTATAAAGTGGAAGTAGACCGGCAGTGATCAGAATAGAAACCCTTTGATTAGAATTGGATTTGTTTTCCCGTTGCGCGGTTGAGGAGCGCTGCTCTGCAGGTGAGGGTGAGTGCTCCCTGGGAAAAACAAACAGAATTAAAGGAGGACATCATCCAGCTCAGATCCGGATAAATAAGCCCTGTGCTTCTCGGGGAAGGAAGGAGCCTGGCATTGCATGTTAGCAGCGTAAAAAGAGTGAAACAAATCTGACAACTGGAAACACTGTGTTTTAGGTGATGATGTTGATGTCGTTGCTTGAGACCCTGTAGTTTTGCTTTCAAGTCTGGACACAAAGAAATGAATTCTTGATGCTGCTGTTGTGCCATCACAAAATGGCTGAGGCTGGAGGGAAGATCGCCTGGTTCTGTTGGTGGGGCTGGAAGGTTCAGTGCTCGATGCAGTTCATTTCCCCAACACGTAGCAGTGGTGCTTGGTTGACTTGCAGCAGATATGGGTACCAGCTGGTGCTGTGGAGGCAGGGATGCTGCTCTGTGCCGGGAGGGAGCAGTGGGAGCACTCTGCTGGCCTGGAGCTGCCATGGGCTTTGTCAAGTGGGGCTGCTGAGTCAGTGTGTTTTCAAGTGACGCCTTCTGAGTGACGCGCTCCAAAGTTGCTTTAAAGGCTTTGAACTTACGGGGCTGCCTCCCCTGCTTTGAGACTGTACCGCTGGCCTTCGGACTTTCTTGCCCTGCTAAACCCCAGTTCAGCCCCAGCTCTCTTATAGGGGAGGGCTGTGGGGGTGGAATGGCTGACTGCTGGCCTCGGAGAGCTGTCGAGGCCTGGGGAAGGGGCTGTGTGTGTGCATGCTCTGTGCCCACCCTTGGGAAAGTCCCCGTGTTGGAGCCGTGCTGCTCCTGCAGCCTTCCATGGGAGACCCCACTGGTAGGGAGCACCGCTCACTGATTTTGGGCAGCCCTTCCTGGAGATTAACTCTGTAATAGGTGGACTACCGAAGACACCACTGTTGGGAAGGGGTAGCACCTCTGCCTCCAGATCCTGTGCTAGTTTCTGTGTGTTGTTATACTCAGCCTGCCTTGGCTCCCTCCCAGCTGCCTGCTCGTCACTGGGGGTGCAGCTGCTGCACATCTTCTGGTTCTCAGCCCCGTTCCCCCCACCAGGAGCTCCTGCTGGAGCACCACACCATTATGGTCATGCTCCTCACAGGCCTGAGCCACCTGGCACCCTACCAGCACGAGGTGGAACACGTCTTCAGCAC
Source organism: Numida meleagris (assembly GCF_002078875.1). NCBI lineage: Eukaryota > Metazoa > Chordata > Aves > Galliformes > Numididae > Numida > Numida meleagris. The sequence goes on from NC_034415.1 coordinate 29,423,388, forward strand.
ACAAATGCTTCTCCAGCTGTTTTAGGCCCTTTGGAAGTGAAGGTTACTCTGTAATGCCTGTTGTTATGTTATTCTATTTCCAGGGAAACATTGGCAGCAGGAGCGTTGTCCTAGCAGGGCTGGCTAGGAATCAAGGCTGAGGTAGATGATGCTTGTAGAACAATCTGTGTTAGATGATGGCAGCTCAGTGTGCGTGGTGGGCTACCAGAGGTGACAGCTCACCAGCTCATTTTCTGGGACCAAGCTGCTTTGGCTCCATCTGGGTGTCCCTCCCCGAGCTGTGCTGCCTCCTGGAACCATCTCGTAATTTGATTTTAGTGAGAGGTGAGCTTACCTCTTTCAGAACTTCTGTCCCGTTCTGTGTGCTTGCTGACCTGGCCATCAGGGCTGCGTGGTGCCACCAATTCTTCAGACTCAGATACAAAGTACTGGCCGTGGGATGGAGGTGCCGATTCCCTTTGCCTCTCTCACAGCTCCAGCTCACATTGTGCTTTTACAAGAATGCTGAAAAATGTCCAGCAGCATTATTACTGCACACCCCAATGTACAGCAGGAGCACTCCACTGGCACAGCTCACCTTGCTCATCTCCTTGCCCTGCTTGGGTTTGCAAGGATGTGGGTGGACTGATGGAACCTAGTGGGGCTGTGCCCAAACAGATGCTCTAGGCAGGTGGGGCCGTCACTAATGTTTCCTGAAAGGAGCTTAGTGATCATCTGTGCTAATAAGATAATGGTGTCTCGTTCGTTTTGGTTTTTACATTGGGAAATTGCTGACTTGCATTGTCTGGGCTTCCAGTTAAATCTTTTCAGTTTATATCTCCCCTTAAAGATGGGGGGGGGGGGGGAACTAAGAGGAAAAGGCCATGATGGCTTAGATGTTGCTACCACTGTTCTCTGGATGCTGCTGCATCTTGCCCCACGTGCTGCTGTAGGGCCATTCCCTGGAGGAGGGCTCTGGGCCTCATCCCACCCCCAGCTCTCTGCTGAAAGGCCCTGGAGAACAGGGATTTCCTTCCTGCCATTAGAGAGAGCTCTCCAAAGATGTCCATGTGGGCATCAGTTGTGTATGCCATTCGGAAAACTTGGAAGTGACTTTTCTTCCCCTGTATAAAGGACATTCTTGAGATATAAACCCATGTTCCCCCCCCTTTAAAGAAGTAGCGGTTAAGAACAATACAGCCAAAATGTTTTATTTGGGCAATACAAATACAATCAAATCAAAAATATCACAGATTTTCGTACATTAGTAAGAAGTTACTGTACACTTGAACAGTTGCCATTTTTTACAGCTAACAAAGCTTTACCTTTATTAAAATGTATTTTCCTCTCACATAAAATATACACTTTTCACTGACGTATTTTACATCGTACACCTCTCTGGGATAAGAAACATTTCACAAACAATGCACGACAGAGGCCATCTTCTCTAACCCATACAAAATAGTACATAGAAGCGAGAAACACGGGTATGTCCTACTAGGCTGCAGCCCCCACATCTCGTCGTCTGTTGCTACTGGAAACACTGCGTGTGTCGTAAGATGCCGTGCAGTGCTAAAGTTTGGGCTTGTTGGATTTGGCTGTAGTTCCACGTGGTTCTTTACTGCAAGCACTGCAGGTCAGTGGTGTGTTAATGGCACACGGACTCTGCCTTTGCATTCACGTCTGCCACTAACATGCCCTCGCACCGTGTTCCCAGCACCAGAGCAAACACCAATGGTGCTGCAATGGGAGGGCACGGCTGCTTGCTGCTGCGGCATGCTGGCTGTCCCTGCTCTCACGGCACAGTGACATCCAAAATGAAAGCCTGGATCCATTGAAACCAACCGGAGTCTCGCCGTCAGTGCTCCAGATTTTATCCCTGTGGTGGCGTGATGTTTCCCTTACAATTGGTACAATACAAAAGGGGGAATAAAAGAAAGGTTCTGGCCGTGCCCCATTGCAGAGATCCCGGCAGTGAGCATTGCTGTCACTGCACGTCTCTGGCAGAGCTTCCCTGGGGACTGCCAGGAATGTTCCTTTATAAGCACTTTCTGATTTAATTTGGAGAACAGATGCAGGAGATAAGTATACTCGTCCCTATGGGCTGTTGCTGAGTTTTGGAGAGTGTTAGGGACGCTGTTGACCTCAGGTTAAACTTATTAAAAACAATAGAAAAAGAAAACATCGCTATATTTTGATCCTGGGAGAAGTTCACCTGACCAGCATTTAATCAAAGAATCACCAAGGTTGGAGAAGACCTCCATGATCATCCAGTCCAACCGTCCACCTATCACCAGTAGCTCCCACTGGAACTTAATGGATGTGATTTCTTTCCTACCATGGTACAGACGTGAGGTTACAAGGCAGTTACCGAGTGGCTTTGGAAAAAAAGCTTTCCTGTCTGTTCTGCTGAGGCTCTTCTGCTCCTTGTGGGACCTCCAGCCCTGCTGCCTGGACTGTCCATCCCGCAAGGCTCTGTGGCTGCCTGTGCAGCAGGGGCTGCTTCTCCAAATCCCTTCCACCCTCACAAATAAGGCATCCGTTCAATTTAGTGACTGTGAAGCGCTTGTTTAAAAACAAAACCCCTCACCCTGTCCTGTCGTATTGGAGATGATCTATTTGGAAATGACTTAAAAAAGGTTACTCTATATATATCTATATGTATCACTTTCTAATCATAACACGGCGTGCAGTCCATAACCTGATTCTGGAATTAGATACAATCCTTAACAGAAGGAGTCTGAGCACAGGGAGAGGCGATGCGACCCCTCGGGCTGTCCGTGGGGTCACTGTGTGGGGATGGCTTTATCCATGGGTGGCAGCTGGGGCCGCGGTGACCCCGGTGCGTGGGGCAGGGACATCCCCATGGCACAGGGCCTGGCATGGGGCAGGAGTGCAACAGGACGGTGGCTTTGTGGTGGGCGTCTGGGGAATGCTGACCTGGCTGGGCTCCGGCCGGCATGCTCGGCTCCATCAGCCTTACAGGAGCCTTAGGAAAGTGCTCTCTGTGCAGCTGATGGATGATGCTTAAGCAGAATTTGATGCAGTTGGACTCACACTCATGATGGGAATGTCTCTGCAGCTGTGCAGGGGGGGACCAGTGTATTGTGATGAATTATTTTTCCTTGGATTCGCTCGGCTTATGCTGTTATCAGCTATAAGCAAGCTAGAAAACAAACAAATACAATATCTGATCTTTTGACACGGATGCTGTACATTGACTCACAGCACAAATTTCATCAGCAGAAGACAGATAACGGTGTGATGGGTATCATCCATAATGTGAACCCGAGTTCGACACGGTGTGAGTGGCACGTGTACAGCAGTGCTCCCAAGTCGCACTCAGCGATACTCTTTGATTCACTGTGATTTATGCAAGTTTATTTGCAGGAAAGCTGCCCGTGCACGAGTAAGGGCTGGAGTCGGCTTTTCTTTTATCGATATGACCTTGTATTTGTTCTAGAGTAAAGTGCAGCATCACTTGCCGACACTTGCTATTACCTAGCTCAATGTTTGCCGTTCTGAAATTCATCAAGAGCGTGTTGTGGTGGCTGATTTTGTTTGGTCTGACCATTAATACTATCAGACAAATGTACCCAATCTAAACTGAACTGAGTTCTGGGCACCAGGTAAAAATGGTGACTTCTTTTATAGCTGAGGTGTGCTTGTGGGATGACTCCTATACGTGAAATCCTATCTGTGTTTTTTAAAATTCATGACTTGTGTCTGAGCACGAGTGTGCAGCGCACGCTTCCTCTCTTTGGACTACTAGGAAGTACTTCATTCAATAAGGTTGACTGGGGGGAAGCATCTTCTACTTGCTTCGTATTAGCTCATCCCTTTTACTGTGCCCCCAAATGAGATTCAAGCTCCTTGGTTCACAGGCTGATTTGCATTTGGTTTCATATTTTTAATGTAATGGTTCCACCTCACTTTCTGCAAAGCGGAAGCAAGATGGGAAGCCCAAGGTATGCCATGCTGGGCAGTTCACAGGCAGATGCACTGGGCCTGATTCCACTTTCTGTTGTACTCATCTCAGCATGGCTCACTTCACTCAAACCATGAAGTGGTCCATCCCTTGAGTAGAGGCACAGCTCTGTAGACGCATACATGAGCATAGAGCAGCTCTGCAGAACAACCCGGCTGGGATCAGGAATGTGCTGCCAGGAGACAAGTCCTGCTGCACAACACCAGCACCAGGCTCAAGGCGGGGGACAACAGCTGTCCCGGGGAAGCCAGCATTAAATAAAGGGAGAGCTGCTTTCTCACAGAGAATTCAGAGATTATGTTCACTATGTACAGATCTACAGAAGAATTCTACTAAGAAAATAACGTGATTGCTCTCCAGCACACCTCTGCCATGTGGTCTGTGACTGAAACGCCCCCAACTTGGATCTTCCTTTCTTTTGGTCTTAGGATAAAGGGATTTGTACTTGCATTCAACCTTTTTGATTCCATATTTATTTTAATACGGGCATTGGTTCTAACGTTACACCTGGCAAGTTCCACTGAAATACACTTTTTGAAAGGATGGATTCTATACTTGCTAAATAACACTCAAGTTTCCGTAACTGGTGCTATAAAAGGAATATTGGTCTTTTGCAAAAAGATTTTTTTTCGCGCTTAAGATAATACTACAGATGGAAAACCATTTTTCATTGGTCAGCTGCACCTAAAATGGATGCAGCACGTAAGAGGGCCATGGAAACGGCACGGTGCTCCTTTCATGTGCTTGTTCGTTTCCCATTCTCCCCTTTTGCTCATGCCAAGGCTGGGGAGCAGCAGGCTGCAGCCCAGGGCCCTGCAGGGAGCAGTGTGCTGCTGGCGGGGCTGTGTGGCAGCATCCCCCCTGCTCCCCTCGCTCGGTGTTCGCAGGGAAACCATCACATTACCAACCAGCAATAATTCCCCCGCGCTCACCCCATCTACGGAGGTGAAGTGCTGTACAAATGTTTACTGTAACTGCTCGCGGTTGACACAGAAGCTTTATGTTCTGAACGGATGAATAATGCCAGGCTTTCCCTTCAGGCTCCTTAATGATTTTTTGACCTTATTTGCTTATAAGTAGCTTTGCCAGCAAAAGCTGTAATTCTGCTGAGTGATTTCACAAATGCAAGAGGAATCCTGCTGCGCGGCACTTCCAGATCTCGCTGCACGCAGGCTGCATGCCGCGGTCCCATTTTGCAGCCCCGCCTGGTAATTAAGCAGCAAATGCCAGCGGTGTAAAGGGCAAACGCATCAAACCTGCCAGAACAAAGCTGCACGCGTGGGGCTGGGGAGATGGAAGGCCCGAGTCAGCGAGCGTGAGATATCCGTTCATTAGCCTAAAAACTGAGACTTGCCATGGGATGCAAATCATTTGTCGTAGGTATACTGCACAAGAATGTATTTAAATGATGAAGCTGCTGCACGTGGCTTGAAACGAGGTTTGGCTTTGTAACCCGAGTCAGTTCCCACACTGACTGTATTCATTACTTGAAAGAGAGGCATGAACAACAGGTAGGAACCTTGCTCATCAATTTACTTGGAGGATTTGAACAGTGCCTGGAGAGGCAGAGGTGCCCCATCCTTGCAGACACCCAAGGTCAGGAGATGGGGCTCTGCGCACCTGGTGGAGCTGTGGGTGCCCCTGCTCATTGCAGGGAGTGGGACCAGATGGCCTTTGGAAGTCCTTTCTAACAAACTGTTCTATGGTGCTATGATTTTTTTTCCCAGAGCCATGTAACCAAGAGCCAGTGTTCCATGGCTAAGATTGGGTTATCTCTGCAAAACTTTTAAAATGCTAAGAGAAAGATTCTGCTTTGAATCCGAGTTTCACACCCTAACCCTTCACGTGGCCAGTTTAACAGATAAGAAACATTGTAGGCCCAGGGTGTAACACCAAGTACTGTGATGTGTTAGACCTGCTCTGCAGGAAAGAGGAAAAAAGCAGATAGTGGTAGCTGTGCTGCATCCATGGGCATTCATAAGTCACTCCTCTTGTCCTAGAGATCAGCTCTGGGCTGTCATTATGGAACTCATCCTATCCAACATCTGTTTTTCACCGTTAGAAATAGTGCAGACCCCTCTTAATAATTTGCCATTCCAGTTTTAATTGGAAAAGTCTGGGCTGGTTCTTGCCTGGTTCCTGTCTAACAGAGCCTGACCCTGCCTCACAGAGGGCAAACCAAACCGCAGTTGGATTGACATTGCATTTAAATCTGGTGTTGCACTGTAATTGATTTTGCACTGCACACGGAGTGTCAATTAAATACAGTGTAGGAGTATTAAGAGGACACATCTGAGCCTCCTGTTAGCACAGCTCTTGTCTTCTAGCTCTGCCCTCACAGAACGGAGTGGTGCTGTGCACAGCCCTGCTCAGCTCTCCTGCAGGCACAGGGGTGCTGCTGCTGGAAGGAGCTGCCCTGTGCAGACACAGCACACCTCTGTCTGCGTGAGGGCCTCAGAACAATGGATTTTGCAGATGAAAAACCGAACAACAACTACTTTGCAAAACCCTTTTGGATGAGGTATAAACATAGTTTTCCTTGAATAGGGTGCAGGATTGACTTAGCCAAATGACCCCAGCTGGCGACTTCTGCGATGGCAGTGAGGGTGGGGACATCTTGGGTGCTACGTCGTTATCCATGTGTCCCAAAGTAAAGGTTCAGGAGCGGAGCTGCAGTGTTATTTGAATTGCTGAGGTTATGAAGAAATATAAAAGTGATAAGTGCCGAGTAAATGTTAATAGACAAGACTGTCTGCTGGTGATGGTGAAAGGGGAGTACCCATTAAGGAGAAAAAAGAAATCAAATCCCGAAGAAAGCTATCTTCCTCCTTGTCATAATGACCAATGATTCCTAATGGCTATTTTATATTCCTTCCTAGAAGTACGTTGCTAATAAAAGTCTTGTTTTGTTATATTTTATGTATTTATTTTCAGCATGTGAAAATGTCACAGGCATCCTATCTGCTGAAACACGCTGGTAATTGTGCTTTAAAAGCCTGGGCAAGCTGCGTCACAAAAGACATTGATGATAATTGGCAAACCAGCCCATCAGAGTTCAAACAATAAGTACTGACATTGGATTGAAAAGAGAGCTAATTGTGAAACAAATGGGAAAATGCAAGGCTGTCTGTGGCTGGCAGTGCTCGCTGGCTCCTGCAGCACCTCAGCTCCCCATCCCCGCACTCCAAAGCATCCTGCACACCTGCACTGCCGTAGCTTTGTATCTCCAAACTCTGCTAGTGAAGCATTCAGCTTCAGGTCTTTCTGATTAGTGCTTGGTTCGTTTTTCTGACCAAGGGGTATCGGAAGGATACACAATTATGTGTGACGTACTTTGCAAGTAAAGTGGAAGTTTATAATTATGAGTAAGCACCCTTGAAACAGTCAGAATTCTTTGGGCATTAGTCACAGGATCAATGGAAATCCACCAACACGCTGGAACTGGCCATGTGTGATGATTTTATTTTTTTTTTTAAATATAGAGCATTTTGACCCAGTCTTTATACTGCATAGAGCAACTCACTGACAGCTCCTGGAGCTATCGATTGCCAATGGGTCTCTGCCTAGAAGGCGGAGATCTCCTTGGAAAGAAGGATGAAAAAAGAGCTCTGTTCCCTCAGTAGTGAAAATATCACCTACGTCCTGTCTCAGAGGGCTCCGATGGATCATTCTGTCCCCCAGAGACATTGCCCCCTCTGTTCCTCACTGCTGGGACCCCCAGGCCAGGGCTGCTGCCCCAACACAGGGTTCACAGCCAGTGTTGGTGCTGGGGACATTTTGGGGCCAGGGAGCAGCAAAATTCTTTTATTTATTCCAATTTCACTGTTCACCATGCAGCACAAAGCCAGAACTGATTGATAGTTTCTAACGGATCACCTTAAAAACCAGCTTACATTACTTGTTGAAAGTTGCCTTGATTTTTCTGAGCCTGTTTTCAGCTCTAAAATAGGTGGCACCGTTTAGACGCTATTCTCACATCGTCTTTTTAATACTGAGCTTTGTGTTGCGGAACCTATTTATTCTTTTAAGTTGTCTTACCACATGGTAGTGTACTAAGCCTTTAGCTCTGGATTGCTAAGGAAAATATCTTTGTGAAGAACAGACAGTAGAGAAGCAAGGCATTAATTCAGGGTGCTGCTGCTTACTGCTTCTTAAAGCCCTCCCTGTATTAGCAGAGTAATTAAAGCATCAGCCAGATGTGCGAGGCCTGCGGCGCTCATGCTCAAGGCATCAACACAGCATCACACCCCTCAGCTTCCTGCCCCATGGCTGCGATGCGAACCAGAAGAGGGAAAGTCTCAAGTATATCAGAGAAGAGGAATAATCAATAGCTACCGGCGCTCGAAGCTGAGGCGATGCTCAGTGGCCAAACCCACTGTGAAAAGAACATGTCCTTTACAGATGAGGGCTGATGCTACCGTGGTCCTGATGGGTGTACTCGACACAGGGCTGAACTCATATTATCATGAAGACTTTTTTCATGCAGCTCATGCCAGTGTGAGTACCAAGCGACACGCTGCAGAAAAACACCGCTGCTTAAACTCGCGTGTATCAGATTATTTCAATATATTATTCATATCACTTCTGTATTCTACCGCATTTAAAAAACGTGTTTATGGAGAAGTGCTCAAGGAATGTGTTAGCGTTTGACCAGAATAGAGTATTTAATTCAGCATGTGAGCATTGACAATGAAGCACATATTATCCCTCCTACACTGCATTTACTGTCATTATAGTCGCCTACATATATTAACTTATTTTGTTGATGATTATGGATGAATACTGCCAGAGAACTTGGTGCGAAATAGAATTCTGGTTGCCCACCATCTGAGAACGAGGGAGAAAAGGACATAAACAAATGGCTTGGCTTGAAAATCATAAGTTCATTGTTTTGAAACTCTCTTGGGAAAATGAAGGATTACAGTCAGTCAGCTGTTACTTGCAGCAGTGTGGTGTCAACCTGATGCCTTCAAGGTTTTCCTCTGCTCGCATTTCTGCTCCTGACTTTCTAAACACAAAGACAGCAGGAGCTAACCAAGGCCTCAATGGAGCAAAGCAGGGAGAGACCAAGGAAGAGCGTGATGCAGTTCCCAATCTCTGTCATTTTCCTGACCAAGGCAGTAGGCCAAAAGATCTCATAATTTTCAGTGCTGCTGCCTTTATCAGTCAACTGATCTATTGCTACTGCGATGCAGGGCTTCATGGAGGATGAATTAATTCCCCACCATATGTAAACAATGTATCTGGTATCATAGTTGTTTCTATCCTGTGTGCCATGCTGTGCTTTGTCAGAGTACTGCATGAATGATTTTGTGGACATCCACGTAACTTGTGTCATTCTGTTAAAGCCAGGGCTCTCTGGTGATGTCGTTGGTGGGAATGGTAGGGAGACTCACCACCAGTCTGCTGGGTCTCTGCTCTAACTTGTTCTGCTGTGGTGCTCTACATCGGCTGTTCTTTAAATAATTGACAGGGTGAGAGTGTCTACAAACCTATATCCACGCTACAGACTGGTCTGTGTGTTTAACCCCTGTGCATGCCTTGTTTTGCAATTGCATGTTGCCTGGGTTTGCAGATTCCCGGTGGATCTGCACTTGACACCCTCCTCTGAGATGTTTTGAGAGATGTTGGGGAAAAAAAGACTCAGCATCACGGTTTTCCCGGCTGGGTCTGAGCTTGTCTGCCTATCTCGGTGCTGATTTTGTTCTCGTTGTTGTTACCACGAGCCCTGAGCTGATTATGAGCGCAAGGACAAGATGCAAGGAAAGTGCGGAGCGGTGGCAGCAGGTGGCCTGGCTGGGGCCTGAATGCCACGCCAAGCAGGGGAGCGAGCTGCACCGACCGGACCAAGGCCTGGCAGGCCCTGGGCTCTGCTGCACTGCTGACAGCTCCCAGCCAGTGCCTGCTGCTGGTCCCAGGGTGGGGGTGAGCACAGCAGGGCAGGTCCACCCCTGTGGGCACAGCCTGTGGCCCAGCAGAGCGCCCATGGCCCAGCACCTCTGGTTTGCTGGAGGGGAGGGAACGGACCCTGGAGGCCTGGGTGGCCACCACAGGGCAGGAGAGGCTCTGCAGAGAGAGAAAAAAAAAAGTTTGTTTTTCCATTGCTGCATCTGACGATTAAATCGCCTCGGGGTCTCGCTGTGTGATTCTTGCTTTTTATATAAAAAATGCCAGGCAATCTGAACCGGTTCAGGCTGAAGTATACGTTAAGCTTTACATGGTATTAAACTCGTAGATCAGGATTCCTTTGGACTCTAGCTGAGCGGCCATTTTGATCCTATCTATCTAGAAGATATTTTATCCAACTGCCTAGAAATTAAGACAATGGCCCGACAGCCAGAAGCTCATTAGCAGAGCAGGGCTGCCTTGGTTTCCACGCTAATTGCTGCTCTGGCTGTGCGAGGAGGAGCCGCGTGGCGCTGCCTCTCCCTCCGGGCAGCTCCTTATCTCCAGCCATTGCCGCGGTGCATGATTGCATCGGAACAGCGCGAGGATTGGGAGCATCACACGCGGTGCACGGAGAGGCACGCCGTGCAGACGGAGCACCAAGATCCACGCCTGTAGTGCCCACTCCAACAGAACGCGCGGAGAGATTTGTTCGGAAACACGCAAACAGATCTGGCGGCGCGATTGTGTTGCCGTCTATAGAATAGTGCTGCCTGGATACCATTCTGGCAAGCCATGAATCTCTTTGTGCTTTCTTGATTACACTGTAAATCTCCCCTCTCATCTGTCATAAAGATTGATTTTTCCTTTATTGTTTTGTCAGTATATGGTTTTATCTCTCCAAGCCCCTTCTCTTTCCCTCCATCCGTAATCTGACATTCTGCTGGAAACGAGTGCTTTGCTATTGTACTGAGCGACCCTCCAACATCGAGTACCGCAAGTTGGCGGCCGTCCTAACAAATCGCAGCCCGCAGGTGTGCTGCAGTGTGGGCTGGGCCTGGGTCCCCAGGGTGCTGCTGGGAGCCCTGCACCAGGGGATGCTGCTGGAGTGCTGTGTCACTGCCCACCCTGCCCGCAGAGACGAGTGCCAGCTGCTGTGTGACACGTGGCAGTCATTTGGTGGCACCACTGACAAAGGTGATGACTCCTTTTGCCACAATAGTGGAGCGGCTTTTGTATAGGCACATAAAATGTGTATTTACTTTGCCTGGACAAACTGTCAGTGTTAAATCAGCGTCCGTAACCTCGAGCTTGCCCGTTGTCACAGGGCTATGTTCTACCGTGGGAGGGGTTTTGGCGATCTCTACTTGATTTCCACAGACACAGAGCCCAGTGTTCATGAGCCAGGGTGCAGTCTCTGCTAATTGAGTACTCTTAGTTACGCAGCTTTAAGCAGGGGCACTACCACTCAGCCCGCAGGCTCAGCACACAGTGTAGGAGCTGGCTGCTGCTGCTGGTACCTGCAGGACTCGTGGCCACGTGCAGGCTGTGCTGTAAGTCACTGTCCTTGTTTGCTATGCTCAAATCCTTGGAGAGACCTAAAAATTTGGCATACCATTGATTGAAAGCAACTTCTCATTTACAACAGTGCACGTGGGACAAAAACGTTAGAATAAATTCAGGTGCTTAAATAAGGCTTTAAATCTCGAGGAGCCGTGTGATTACTAGAGCTATTTCACAGCCCCGGGAACTCAGGTGAAGGGAGAAAAAATGCCCCGATGCCCTGTGCCAGGGCACTGCTCAGCTGGGCAAGCAGCCTGCTAAGGACTGGGCTTAACCCATACCCACTCCATGGGCAGTGAAGACCTCCTGCCATGGACATACAAACCCCATCCACCCTGGCTTACTTTGCTTCCAGCCTCCTCCTCCTGCTCACAAATCGGTGCCTCCTCTATAGCAAACCCAGCGTGTGCCTGGAAGGTCACAGCCGTGGTCACTGGTTTTTAGGCAGCTCCTCATTTTCTTAATATGAGAGATTTCTAAAGTTAATTACGAGATCTCTAGTATTAAATATGCAGGAACACTTATTTTTGAATACCTCAGGTTTAATTTAGGCTCTCTGAAATTTTAATATCTTGCTTTAATATTTAATGCTGCCCTGACGTGAGTATAGAAATTTGAAGTCTATTCTTTGAGTGCAACAAATCCTGGATTTCTGTACGGAACAGGATGAGATGAGGAGGGAAGAGTCTGTCCTAAATGGATGCAACTTTTTTCCTTTTTTTTTTCTTTTTTTTCTAACAGCAGCTGCAATAATTCCAAATCAACTTTTTTTTTTGCACTAGTGCTGCTAAAGTAAGGGAGACTCAGGTATGCAAAATCTTCCTCTCTGCAAAGCATCAAAGAGCACAGAGGTTCGAAGGCTGGCAGCCTCTTTGGGCTCCGCTCACCCATGTGTGCGTAAGCCACACATCTCTATGCAGGCTACACACGTATGTAAGCCCACGCTGGGCACGGCACACGTACTCGGTTCATATGTCAACTCTAATTAAAGCGTCTCTTAGTTATTAAAATCTGGCTCAAGTCTTTAACGCCTTTTGCAGCACAGCACCTTCAAATGAGAAGCATTACTTTTTTTTCTCCTTAGGGTTTTCTTTTCTCCTTCGGGTTTAGCTGCCTAATTAACAGGCACCATTAATTTGTGAGCTGCACTTGAAGGGAAATGAGTAGTACAGGCTTTGCGAAATCTTCTAAGGTTTTGCATTAGAGTCAAGACGCATGGAAGCGCTCGGGAAAAAGTCACAAAGTGATTTAGTGCTTGACAGACATCGGCGAGCCCGTGGCTGCTGAGCTCCGAGCCCGGAGGAGAGGGCTGCTGGCTGGGAGGCTGCAGTGCTGCGTGTCGGAGGAGAGCAGCGAGCAGCAGTGCTCTCAGCAGCATAGGGGGACGTTGTGCTCGCTGTGGGTGAGGGCTCACACCCGAGCTGCAAGCCTCTCTCTGTGCCGCGTAATTACTTGCGATAAGCTGTTAATTGCAGACCCGGGGACGCACAAGCTGCCAAAGCCGTCTGAAATCCCCGCTAACGTCCGCACGCACAAGGGATGCGTGGAGCTCCTCACGGCCAGTCTGCAAGTGCTGCTCTCCCACCTCTGGGACAAGGGAGGAACACTGCAGCGCCCAGGGGGGCCGTTCTGCGGCCGTGGCTTTTGGGACCCGGACGGACCCTGACCCTTAGGTTGGCGAGAAGCCCTCAAAAGCAAATGCTGAACCTTGCCTGCGTGAACCCCCTGCAGCTGGAGCTGAGTGCATGTGGCTGTGGGGCAGGGAACTCAGCAGCAAGAGCCGTGCTGCTGGAGGTGGGGTGATGCTCAGCGTGGCTTTAGAAGCGTGGGAAAGGTGACAGTGCAGTGAGACTGGAGCTGGCCTCTGTCCTCAGCTCAGTGATTGTCCTCGTGAGAAGACACTGCCCTTGGCGAGCCAGGCCAGGCAGATAGGAAACAACTCAAGGCTTGGAGAAGTTAAAATAAATGGTGACTGCCATGGTCTGATGATAGAAGTTCATTAGCTCCCGGCTGAATAAGGAACGATGATTCTCGTTAATGTAAGCGCTCTGCCAGCTCGTGGAGGAGCAGATGTGCACACAAGATGGATGGTTTCAAATAGTCAAAATACAGGGTTTTTTCTTAAGTGATTATCTTTTCTCATCTAAAATAAATCCAGATTGTGCATAGTCTGGAAAACAAAACAGCGATATTTGGAGAGAGGGAGTGTTTATTTAACAGGTGGCTTATTTAGCAAATGGTTCACTCTTATAAAAAATAATATTCCTGTGGTATTCTGCAGCAGTGACTCAGAACGTATGGGAGCGGTGAGGCAGTTTTGGGTTATTACTTTAGGTGGGTTCAGGTTGTTTTAAATAAGAACATCTGCGGGAGTGCTCCTCTGAGTGCATTTGCATATTTGCTGCTGACTTAGAGCCGGGAGCTGTGCGTGGGGAGCACCGGCCCCCCCGGGACACAGATCCACAGCGTGCCACCTGAGAGCTCGGACCGGCACCGGGGCTCCCACCGCCCGGGCAGCAGGAAGGGCAGGGCTGCTCCGGGAGCTCCACGTGGCCTGGCTTTCCTTTGAGCGTGCTGTCTCCCTGCCTTTAGCAAACACAGCCTGTGGTGTCTGTTCCCTACTGCCCCATCTGTGGCTCTCACCCTGCCTGGTGCCACGGGCTGTCACACTGCAGGGACCCACCCTGCTGCCCCCGGGGGGATCCTGCCATGGGAGCTGGGATTTATTGGAACATTAAGGCGCTTTTCACAAGTCACAGGTTTGCTGAGAGCGTGAGCGTTAACTATAGATAAAATGCCTTCATCACCAAAATCACGAATGCAATAACTCCAAGCAATTATTCAATTAATAGCCCATGACATCTAGCTATGGTGATTCATTTTAAGGCTCCATCCCGTGACCGTTATTATTTGCCATTAACAACAGTGTCAGGGCTTTTGGGAGGAATTAGAAATTAAGAACTTGTCGGGGGGGGGCTGCCTCTTCCTGTGCCGGAATTGACCGAGCCCCGTGTCGCCGGCGCTCACGGGAGGGCCGCGCTAAAGCAGATTGTCTTTGACGAAGAGCCTAGCGGTAATAATTGCACATCTCACCATATGCTAAAATAATTACTTCTCACAGCCACCCGCGTGATGAAGAAGCGAGAAAAAACGATCTCAAGATCACAGTCTGTCAGAAAAATGAACGCATTTTAAACGGCGAAGGACGAACGCGGCGCTCGCTGGCGGGGCCCTCCCCTGCTGCCCTGCAGGAGGTGTGTAAGGCACTGAGACAAAGGCTGGGACGCCCATCCGGACTCCAGGGACAACAGGGAGATGGTGCCGAAGCTTGGGTGCACTTCCACCACGTATTTCACAGCCAGGGAGGCGAAGCTGCACCCCCCAGCGCTGGCCCTGCTCAGGTAACAAGTAACGTGGGAAGCAAACCTTGTCGAGATGGGATGCATGGGCAGCAGAGCAGCACACCGCTCCTTGGTTTGCAGCAAAAAAGAGAAAAAGACAATGCTTGGGAAGAGCTGAGTGTCCCAGCAGCACAGTGGGGCTGGACTGGGCTGGAAAGCAAAGGGGAAATGCTTCCCGTTACTGTCACAGCATTGATGTTTGCAGCCCGTAGAACTAAGCCACGCTGGGTTGGTAAAGATTGTCTGGGGAGAGCTGGAGGAGGGAGGACTGGGACCATCGCTCTCTTTAACTGGGCTTGTTGCTTACCTATGGCTAAAGCCCATGGCCATGTCTTCAGCTATTTCTGATTTACACAAATATCCCACAACGAATGGCAGCTGCCCTGGCAGCCTGGTGTGCCCCTCTGTGTTCTGCTGCCCATAGGCACCAGCTGAAAGGGGCCCGTGCCCAGCTGAGAGTAACCGAGTACCAACTTAGAGCAGCTTAGGATCCCTAACCTGAAATCCTTTCAGTAGAGGAAACAGTGGCTTTCCTGTGCCAGGCTTTGTAGAAGCCCGGGCGAAGCGAGTTTGCAGTAGCTTGCTCTAAAGTGAACTCTATTTTTTTCTTACTGTAATAGATGTAAAAAGGTCAAAGTTAATGAAGAAAACAGTGAATTCAAAGTCCCACGGAAGAGCAAGCCAACGCACTTAAATGAGAGAGGAAAACCAGTCCCTTTAACATCTTTAAGCTGTTGTAGCCTAATGAACCGTGCTACCTCCTGTAGCTGCTGCAGAGCCTGACTTGCAGCGAGGAGCTGCCTCGTTAGCACGGCGTGGGCTGTCCAGCCACCGCTGGGCACTGCTACCCGAGGTGATGCTCCTGAGCACAAAGCACATCCCGACCACCGCACCTCCAAACCGAACCGACCGCCCTGCAGGTAGGGAAAGGGCACTTTCCATGAGGAGGAAAAACCAAAAAGGTGCAGGGAGTAAGAAATGAGCCTCCCTCTCGCCATTAGACACGTACCAGAAAACAAGGCTGCTGCTGTTAAATGATGTCTTTAAGGTTTATTCTCACTTGTGGTTCACATTTAAGTTGCTGTCACTGGGGTTAATGGGAGTTATGTGCTTATGACTATAATGGTTTTGATAAGTGGAAAAGCTGGTGTTATTGCACATAAATTGCATCACGTAATGTGCGAATTGTGTTTTGGTTTTGGCTGAAAAATAATAAAGAGAAGGATGGATGTGCGTTAGGAGAGAAGAAATTTCACCCTCTAGATACCAGATATGATATATATCATCATTACAGGCATTTTCTATCTGGCAGCACAAAAAAAAAACAGTTTGGAGGAATAATGAATACTTTCATATTTGGAAGATAAGAGGGGAAATTCCTGTGTCTGCAGCAGCAGCACAACACTGGCTCGTGCTCACGTCCCCTCCTCACCAAATTCTGGCTTGCTGCACACGTGTAATTTGTTCTGCTAATGGGGCTCGGGTTTACTTGGTGGCACAGGGGCCACAGAGGCCATGTGAGGAGCTACCAGGTGATCAAAGTGACCACAAGTAAGATGACTTTCAGCTGTGGTACTTTGCATTACTGCTTGCAGTCTGGTTCGAAGGTGCTCCCATTGGAGAGCCAAGGGCCCCGGTCTGCCTGAGCAGCAGCACAGGGAAGGTCCCTGCTGCACCTCACCTCTCCTCTCCCAGGGATGGGGTGGCATGGGTCAGAGGGAGCCCTGCAGGATCACCGGGCAGCCCACAGCCACCAGGACACCGGCTGAGGGCCAGCAGAGCTGGCACATCCCTGGGCAGCTGCTCTGCTGCCCACGGCGCGCTGACCCGACGGCCTTACGGCCTCACGGCCTGATGGCACGGTGACCTGGTGACCCAGTGCCATGATGGCTCATCACCCGGTGGCCTAATGGCCCGATGGACTGAGGTCTGATGCCATGAGGCCTGACTACCCGATGGCTTGATGTCCTGATGACGTGATGGCATGACAGCCCGATGGCCCCATGACCTCAGCAGGAGGCAGGCCAGCACCCAGAGGCCGGCAGATCAGCCCTGCAGCTTGTCCTACAGTACAGATTCAATCCCACCAGCTGACAGGAAAGCTCCGTGTTCTTTAAAGGACAGAGGGCTGGAAACTAAGGTTATGGGATGTGAAAATACGGCGATGTCTGCAATTCTTAACATAAAGATTTTCTAACATAAAGGAACCTCTGAGCTCTTCAAGAATGAGGCCTAAATGTTGGCGGAAAGCTGTAGGAGCAAACTGGTGTTGGCTCAGTGCTGAAGGTGAGGTCTCCCTGCCTTTGCTGAGGGACAATTTCAGAGCAGCAGTCCCTGAGAATCCAGCCTGGCTGTCCCGAGCCCCTCCCTTCCCTCCCTGCTCAGTGAGGAACACCAGGCACGACCGAAAGCTGGAGCCAACCCAGCTTGAGCGTGTTCACTGCATCAACACGCATGCAAAGTAAATTCCTCCTTCCAACTATTTATCTGCTCTCTGTTAAGGCTGAATGAAGAATTTATATTTCTCATTTATGAGATTTTTTTTTTTTTTAATAATTTATGGTGTTTAAGGATTTTCTTTTCTCTGCTGTGGCACAGCTGGGGGCTATGGGCGTGCTGGTCTCTGGGGTGGGCACAGGAGGAGGACAGGCTGTGCTGACTTGGCAGCTTGGCCATGATGGGGCTGGGGACAGGGACAGGGACAGGGCTGGGGACAGGGACAGGGCTGCCTCTGGCCTTGGCACAGGAACGAGGTCTCTATGGCAGTGCCTGGTGCTGGCATAACACTACGAACAGGCTGCTCACTGCTGGGGCTAGAGCTAAAGCTTCACCCCTTTCCTGAACTTCCTCACGTATGTCAGATTATGCAAGAATTTTGAAATGCGTTAAGGTTCTTTGAAAAGAAACTGAATTTTCCTTGTTTGCTTTTTTTTTTTCCCCTTTCTTTTTTTTTTTTTTTTTTTTCCTTTGAAGAAATGAGCTCTCCCATGGCAGGCTATGAAGTATGGATTATTTACCTCCAGACCGGGCATAAATCTGGTCCAGCCCTGGAAGTAAATGCACACTGAGACTTTAAGGCATATTGTTCATCCATGTAAATACGTATTTTGGTATACACATTCTTTAGAACACACTTACGTGGAATAAGAAGAGATTTTGGTAAGCGTCACATTTACCATTGTTGGTCTAGAATGCTAACAACTTTGAAAATGTGCAAAAAAGCAGCTTCTCCTGGTGGCGGTGTTTAACACCCCTGTATCTTAAAAAACAGCACGGTTTCTAAAAAAAATAGATCTATCGCAAAGTTTAAAAAAAAGCTGTTTAGCAATGATGAATACGCTTCCTGCCAAGTTGTAAGCCTGGAGAAATGGCATTTGTTCAAGAAGTTACGAGATAGATAGATATCCTTTAATTCGGTAACAGACTAAACAGAATAACATCCTGATCAGCAACGCTACCGTTAGAGCATCGCTGCTGCTGACGTCACCGACGCAATGGTAATTAGCAGACCTGAGTTATCGCACGAGTAGGAACTTATGGCATTACAGATCTCGGGGTTTCCAACGCAGACAGTGATCTTAACATACATATTCAGTTTTACTGCTTGGAGCTCAGCCGTTTATTTTTCACGTTTTAAAGGTGGGAATAAATAGAATATTACTTGACCAACAGACATGAACAGCATGGGTCAACCATTCCAAGAAGCACAGAACGCACCGTCCGACGGCTGCCTAAACCAAACGCAGCCCACAAACTACAGAGTGAATGGGCTCTGCCCAGCACCTCGGCCTTCAGATTGCAGCTGCCCGTGCTGGAAGAACGTCCCAGCAAGTCCCAAACCTCACAATTCATTATGCACACAGGACGGATTAACCGCAGAGCCGAGGTTCTTTATCAGATCGATGCTGCTTCGAGCTCCGATCCTGCCAAAACCTGAGCTAGTTTCACTTCACGTGCCATGTCCTTCGGGGCAGGTGCTCGAAGCTGAGCACCCGTGCCCTGTGCTGGCTGCACACCGAGCACTGGCTCCGCTGGCACAGTGAGCCCCTGCACTGCCGAGCACACAGCTCCTCTGCCTGACAAACCACTACCAGCCCCCAGAAACCTTCGTGGGCTCCTCTCCTTTTTGGAATTGACAACAACAGCGTACTCACAAATGTAAGGGAAAACTCAGAGATGGGACTGAAAGCCTTGTCCCTGTAACCCAGTGGCTCTACGCCTGCCAGCAGTCAACACCTCCTTTCCTTCATGTTTAAGAAAGCTGCCGTCCATTCCCTTCTGTTGCTGGGATCATTAGGTTCCAGGTGTCAGTAATCACCGAAATGAAATCGTAATGGAAATGCCCAATTTAACCCAGCCCCAGCACAGCCCCATCTCAGATTCACACGAGGAGCAGCAGGTGGGCTGGGTAACGCACACCCCTTTGCTTTCTTCACAAGACTGCACTGATGTGATACTTTCTGCAGCACCACTGTTTCCAACGAACGGATTCTAAAATATAGCACTTTAAAGCTGCAATACAAAGGAGAGCTGAATATAAGGACCGTGTGGAGTCTAATTTGAGTTGGCTTTAAACCGTTTCCTTCAAGAATGAATTTGGTCATGTTATTCAAGGATTTACAAAAATGCCACAGTTCTGAAAATGGCCACTGCTCAGCACACAGCTGCAAACAACATGATAGAAGCAGTACAACCTGTCACTGAACACAAGCAGACCTGGGACATTTTATTGAAATGTGTTGACTCCAGAATACGGCACTTTGTACCCTGCCTCTGGGTTCATCAGTAACTGCAACAGGTTCACCACACATTGCGTCTGCACGTTAGCATGGGACAGTACACAGTGAGACCAACCAAACTCAGAATTTGCCTTTTCAGAAACGGGGGTATTTGGAACTGCTGCATTTGCACAGCACTCATCTGGTATTGCTAGCCACAGACCTTATCGTTAGGAGAGGGAATGCAGTACTTACTTACATAATGGCTTTATTATTCATGTCGTCAGCTGTTGGTTTTTTTTAAGCACATCAGCATCTACTGGGGTCAATAGGAGATGTTGTGTTCAAAGGCTGTTGGACACAGTCACGTCCCAGCAATTGACAAGGATGGCATTTTTAAATTCAGCTGTAAACTGCAGCAACATTTTGCAGCGATGTAGTATGGGGCTGCTTCGAAAAAATAGTGATGTTACGTGCTCTTTTGAAACTCGATCCTTCATTGAGTTTAATGAGAGTCTTATCTTGATAGACTGCAGTCCTAGGAGATCGTGTATGACGACTAAACTGCTGCGGTAAGCTATTTGTACAGTGTCTGTACATCAGGAACAAAGTCCTGGCTGTAGATGCATCATTGACGGCAGCATGCACTTCAGTACGGTTATTGGAGCAACCTCGTTTTAATATATATCTGTATTTTATATATATATACGTATATATATAAAATTCTGCTCGATACTTTATGTATTTTCAGATATCTAATACTTAAAAGCATCCTTTATCATTGCTAAATTAGCCAAACCAGTACAAAATTAAGTGCAAGAAAAATACCAATTCACATAATATTTTTGCCAGTAATACAAAAGGGATGATTCAGCTTCTTACATTTACAACCACTTAGGAATTCTGATTTAGAATGACTACGGGAAGCCTTCTTACATTCAAAAGATGCCTCAAAACAATTTGCGTTCTCTTTTGTAATGGGAACACTAGTTTTTAATGCAGATCGTCCACCGCTTAGTAGGGGGAAAAAGAAAAAGGAATCGGTGCTATCCTCGTCTGATTGCCTAAAAATCTACGTCTGAAGCAGTTCCATTACCCACTGGAGATGGGAGAGGAGGTGTTCTCCTTAGCCAATAGCACCTTCGTCCTCAGATAGAGATTGGTTATGCTCAAAAGGATGCTGTAGCATTTCCCAAAGCACATTCCAGATTTGTTGGAGAGGAAGAGGAAAATAGTGTTTTTATGAAGGCACACCCATGCTGAATTTGCAGGAAAAAGGAAGAAACCAAAAAGCAGTACTGCACAAGGCAGTTATAATACAAGGCTCATTCTTGAAACCTGAATATCATGCTGGAAGAAAATCTAGATATGTGTAATATTCTGAAGAAGTATTTTGAAGGCAATATTATTTGATTTGTTTTTTTTTTTATCAAAAAAGAAAAAAAGTTCCTGTGTACATGTGGATAGAATGTTATTTAAGAAGGGAACTGAATGTTGTATTGCAGCCTTAAAGAAGCCCATTTTACTGCAATATTCTCCTTTTTTTTTTTGTAAACTACGGTCTGCAGTTCAGCAGACCATGACTGAATGCTTTTGAAAACTTGTAGATTACAAACATGAAATCACAATTAATACCCTCTAAAAGTAACTTCAGAGCTTTCACGTCTTAAAAAAGGACAATGTGTACTGCTTCACAAGGTAATGCAGCTAATCAAAAAAGGAGTAGAATTAAAGTATTTACATAATGAGCAATTCTACAGAAGGCGATCATCCCCCACGTAAGCACTGCTGATTATATCCCACGCTGCTTTTAACAAACTCTACCAGATTAGATCCAGTCATCAGCACTTTCAGAGAATCCTTAAAAGCCTTTTAGGGTTCTTTACACTCAGTGCAGAATGATGTTCTTCAGGTAGAATATGCTGGTGAGGGAGGACAGTGTCAACACAAGGTACCAGCAGGAGAACAGGACCTCGGCGTCCCCGGTGATCCCGTACTGGGCCGTACTGGGAGCTGCGGAGAGAAGAGAAATGGGTTAGGGGACAATTCCCACCCTCGAGTCCCAGATGCTTACAATTCATTCCTCTACGGTAACATTTAGACCAGCAAAAGTGTTCATCTGAAAACAGGAGAGACATGGCAGAGGCAGCCAAGCCCTCCAGCAGCAGTGCCGGTGCTCGCCGTGTTACAGAGCACGGCCCGTTATTCATGCCAACACTTCAAAACGCGAGCACTTAACATCAGATGAGTGCTTCATGTTTAAACATCTGAATAATGTATCTGTTTTTAAGTTACTGAGCATTAAAATCTCCACTAATACCAACAAGAGGGGAAAATATTTAGCTCTGTTGGACAACAACATGTTCTCTGCTTAATTTTTGGAGCCAAAGCTTGAACATTCTGCTTAGCCAAAGAGATGCATATTTATCGTCAATCCGTTTGAAGAGATGGTATTTACCTGCTTTAATAGGAAGCCTCTCTCAAATCCCTAATTAAATATTGCAGTGAATGCATGCACACGGAGTCAAGCAAATTGTTGAGCCACGAGATGATGGTGAGCAGGGGGCTGCTGGCCCTCCCAGCGGCACAGGAGGAGGCTCGAGCAGGAACCATTGCTTCTGTTCTTGCAAAATCCCAGAGGGATGATGGGGAACCCCCTGCCCAGCTGGGAGTACCAGCAGTGGCAAGGTCAGGGCTGGACACGAGGCGAGAAGCAGAGGTGTGCAGCAAGAGTGCACTGAGGTGAGGGGGAATTGGGGTCCACGAGGCCCTGACACCCACTGCCACCCACAGTGCTGAATGCTGGTATCAGTGTTTGCCTTCGATACTGCAACGCTATGGACTATTCCAAAACACAAAAGCTGTGCGAGCCGTACACCCAGTGCCACCTGCACAAGCAGACATCGGTTGTGTAGGTGGCACTTAGATCTGAGCTGCAAAATTTGTTGTGTTGACTCATCAGCACTCCGCCTCCTTCACAGAATCACAACAGTGTGAAACATCCAGAGGTGGAAGAGCTGAGCACAGTCTGGAGGGGTTCTAGGTCTCATTTACTGCATGGAGTTAGAATGACCCACGAGCTGCCCAGAGCAAGGATGGGAAACTGCCCGTGGATGCTGAACTGCAGCAAGAGAGAGGCAGCATGGTGCCCCAACCTGGCAGTACACAAAGAAACCACGCAAAACGACCAAATTCATTCTAGATGTTGAAGCTTCCCCTTTTGTTCGCTCAACGACTTCCAGCCATGACTAACTACAGGGCCAGGCGCTCCCTCCCCTTCTCATTAAAAAGGGAACTTTCTGTGATAAACCGGCATGACAAATCAACATTTAATGCCTTGGAAAAAGCAAGCTAGCAAACTCAAGCATAATGTAGGTGGTATTTCGTTTTAGCATATTAAAAGAGTTTCCTCAAGTAAAGATAATTTGAATTTCAGTGGCTCTAAAAGCCAGTGGAAAATTATGTAAATCTGATTTCCTGCATATAAACCATCACTATGTTTGTAAAGCTTATTAAATCATAGCTGCATTGTTTCAGCACAAAGGTGCTAGGTGAATTAATGGGGAAAGATACATCTACTTGCGTCAGTAACAGAGAGCTGGGGCTCCCTAAGCTGGCTGAATCATTTGAGCTGGAAGGGGACCATTGAAGGCCATCTGGTCCCACTCCCTGCAATGAACAGGGACACCCACAGCTCCACCAGGTGCTCAGAGCCCTGTCCCCTGACCTTGGGTGTCTGCAGGGATGGGGCATGACTTGATGTGAAAGAATCCTGAAAGAGGAGGAGGCCCAGACATGAGTGTGGGGATGGACTCCAACCCACGGTGCGAGGACGGTGTTCCCAGGGAGCCCTGTGCCACCACCCCAGCCCCACACCACCTCTGCCCACACGCGCTGCTTTCCCTAACTCAGCGATTAGTCCACGTAATCCTAAGGGTTTGCCACCCTTAGCAGTTGTGAAAGTGTTTGAGCGCACTCTCCGCGCAGATAGGATTATATTCAGACATCTCTCCTGGTAGTGAATATAAAGGAGCAAAGTAGTGCTATATCACTATCTCTAATTAATACAAGAGATTAGGAAAAGAACTATGCTGAAATGCGTAAACCAACATTTGCTAACACCCAGGGCTGCATTAACCAGAAATAATTACAAGCGCTGATGCTGAAGCTAGTAGACAAAAGCACAGACCTCTTTAGGTTGTCTGAATAAGCAAGAGTAATTCTGTTAAATGGATTATGCAGGGAGACGTTAATAAGCATTTCAGTTTACTACGTTCAGGTTAATGATTTATTATAGGAAAGCCTTAATAGTTTGTATGCAAAATTTAAAACACACAGAGAAGGAAGGGATAAACTAACTCAAGGTCAAAGCAATAAGAATAAGATGAAGACCGAGCTGTCAGAACTGTCTGTTACAAGAGAAGATGGTGACAGAGCAGCCCCGAGGGCTCACCGGAGTCCCACGATAACATCTCTAAGTACACCGATACCTGAAGGCAGCTGAGGACGGATGGCTGCAGAGGAGCTGTCTACAAAGGCAGCATGAGAACGCAGTGGGTTGTGGTAGGGGAGGCCCTGTGTCCCCTGGGAGCCCAGCCCTGGGACAGCCCAGCCTCTTCCCATGCGCAGCCATGGACTCGCCAGGACACCCACTGTGCAGCCCTGTGCGGTCACTGTCAAGGCAGGAGACCTACTGTGATGCAAAATTCACTTGTTCAGTTAAATTGGTAAATCTGAACCCTTCAAAGCCTCTGCCAGATGGAGGCCGTGGTTAAACAGAGCTTTGAGCGGGATAACACCCCTTGAAAATACAGGTAACTGCAGTGAGCAGCGTTCAGGTGGGGTGAGCAGGAGCTGGGGACTCGGGAGGTCCTCCCCAGCCCTGATGTGCCCATGCCCCACCACGAACTGCTGACACTCATGTGAATGAGAGAAGGATGCACTGCCTCACACCAGCCAAAATCCCAGGACAGCAATAATGCCGACAGATTAAGTAAAGGCACACATCTGCAAGAGACTGTTTTATGAACAGTGCATGGTCCAGATGTCAGGTCTCCTGAGCTGCTGCAAGATGAAGGAGCGGCAAAACGAGTGCCCTATCTGTTCCTCATTTCTAATTTAGGTGAATAATGTTGCATTTTAGTGGTTGTAAATAGGAGTACAGATAATCATAGATAATTGCTCTGTGGAAGTAGAAAACAATTATTTGTTGCATTAAAATATTAAAGCTTAGCATAGTGAATACTTGAGATAAATATGCCATCAGTGATGCTGAAGAGAAACACTGCCCTGTGTGTGTTTGCATGCATCTCAGCGTACGCACAGAAAATGAGAACAAATTATTCCTTGCTCAGCCATAAAGACCCCATTTGTGCCATGCTCTGTATCTAATTTTGAACTGGCAGGCGATGCTGGTTCAGACTGTGCTCAGATATCAGGACTGTGTCTATAGGGCTGAAGCCAAAGGGCACTTAGCTCAGCCCCCAGCACCAGAACCGCTCAGCCCTGGGCATCCAGGTTCCCCCTGCAGGTGCAGAGCCCTTCCCTCTCCTCCCACCCACACACCTACAGGTAACTCACGCTCAGTGTTGTCAGCAGCAATGTACCACCTAAACACAGCTCAATAATATACACAGCAATGCAGACTGTAAGTCAGATGGCTTTTGTTTATGTGTTAATGGGATGGAGCATGCCTGACACACCTTGCAGTTGTCAGGACCAGCACTGGCAGGTGAGCACTCAACAGCCACGTGCCATTAAGGGCCTGGAAAGTGGAGCGATGGCTGAGGGATGCTGCAAAGTGCCTGCAGAACACTTCCTATTGTCCTGATTCCTGCTCACAAATAACCCTCTGGAACAAAGTACTTCCAAAATCAGCCCCAAACCCCCACAACCTGTCATAGAGCTAAGTCAAAGCTTCTGCATGACTTCACTACTATTTTTCCATGGCACACCTGTGCCCTGCCGAGGTATAAGCAGGGCTGTGTCAGTGTCCTGCTGGCACAGCAGGCAGACCCCAGCCATGTGACAGCCAAAGGCATGGTGCGTGTCCCCACGGTGCTGGGGACATGTCCCCAGGCTGTCAGCGTGGGCCTCCCAGTGGGCTGGGCATGCACCCCTTTGGTTATTCAACCTCTACATGCTCACAGTAGACTCCGATAACTCAGGAAAAATGGGGCAATGGTGGCTGGGAGAGGCTCGCCAGCAGCAGCCCAAGCACAGGAGCCTGCATTGCTGGTAACCTGTGCAAATAATAGATCCCCCCCATGCTGCTGGCTGCCCAGTTGCTTCTTCAAGCAAATGTCTTCGGGTATCACACCATCAGAACAGCAGTGCCCAGACAAAGCAGGCTCACGTGGATCTGGCAGATACTACTGACATGCTTTTGGTGTAACTTCAAAAACAAAAATGTTTTTAAACCCTGATACACGGTTGCATGGTATATCTTTAATGGAGTTCCATTTAGACACAGATGGATTTGATCATATCAAATAAAAACCTTCCATTAAATAACACAAAGGAAAGGAGTCCTGCTAATACATTAATAGGATAAATGCAGCAGGGTCTGAACACAGACTGCCTCAGTGTTTAGCAAGATAAAATAGTACAGCCCCAGCATACCCGATTTCTGCTGCAAGCAATATTTCATAATACCAAGAAGTATTTATGAGGAAAATTACTGTGACTGGATAGAATAAAACTTGGCTTTATATATCATCCTTTATACTCAAGTTATCTCAAATTTCTTTCCGCAGAAGAAATGTGCAGTCATATTGGAACAAATAAAGTGTCTTTTAAGAACTTGAGAATTCCTGATGTATATCAACCTGGAAGGTCAGAGACTGCTTTCAGCAGACAGAGGAAACAGCAGCAGAAGCAGCGTAGGGATGAGCCCATGCCACTCAATCCCAGCGTGATCTCCAGGTACCACCAGCAGAGGGGACAGAAGACGACAGCCCAGTGCTTTGTCCAGAGGGTACAGCAGGGCTGGGAGTCATAGAATCATTAAGGCTGGAAAAGATCTCTAAGATCATCTTGTCCAACCACAATCAGCCAGCTGGTAGCACTGAGCCGACACCTCGCTGCCTTCCAAGCAGGAGTCCAACTGCAGCAGCTCAGAAGTAAGAACAACAAGTCCTAAAGCCCATCCCCTGCGTCCTCTAGCATGGGCACCAGGTCTGTCCCAGGGCAAGCTGAGCTGGGGTCTGAATGCAACAGCTGCATGATCAGGAGCTGCAAGCTTTGCAGAGGGCAAGGCTAGAATTCAGGTCAAACTTAATGAGTAAGAGTAATCTGACCAAAAGACAACCACTTTAATAAGGCCTCCCCAAACTGCTCTTTAACAAAAACAGCCAACTGCACGTTTGCTGGGAGAACAAGACTTGACTCTGTGACAAGTCCTCAGAAAAGCATCTGTGACTGCAGTGAATCATCAGTGCTATGTTGCTATGAAAGGACAAATATTCCCTGGGATATGTACATACAAGTGCGGGCTGTGCTGCGGGGCTGCTGCTCTGCTCAGCTCTGGAGCAGCATGTGGAAGGATGGCTGCCTTCATGGACAGACAGAAGACAGCCCGAGAGCACTGAGAATCACTCAGCTACGACGAAAGCCAAACAGCAGGCCAGCTTAAAGCCCAAGGAGCAGACAGAGGGCTATGAGGGCACAAGGATTGCCCCGGAGAAGGTAAGGCAGTCATGTTCCTGGGTTTGTGGCAGGATGAGGCTAACAGGTCTGGGCTGCAGCTGGGGGGACTGGGAGGAGTAATGGAAGAAAACAGAACTGGGTAGCATGGGAAGGGTGAGGAATCTGGATCACTGCAGGTTTTTAAGAACAGCGAGGACAAATATCTGTCAAAAATGATGCTGTGTAAGCAACTTCTCTTGGCCGTGGGAAGAGAGCCTTCTAGGCATTTTTTTTTTTTTCCTCCAAAGTCCAGGCACACATCACGATTAGACATGACTGAAACACCCAGGTTTTGTAGAACCTGAGATACAGCATGACAGGAGGACAGGCAGAGCAGGGGATGGCAGGCAGCACAGGGCAGCAGCCAGCCCAGCCTGCAGCAGGGCTGTGCCTGGAGCTCCCCTTCCCTGCCCAGGAACTGGTTCCAGGTTCTTCCCTATGCCTTGAGGACATGCCTGTGGTGTGCAAGATGTGCAGAACACGTTAAACAGGTCTTTAATTTCCACAGAAAAATGAACACTGCTGTAGAATCTGCAATTAACCTCTCAGCTTAAGTCCAGCCCTGCTACTGTACATATCTTGAGACATCCTTCATCCGTACTTCCAGACATCTTACAAGCAGTTCCTTTCCTTCCACTGAGAGCAAAGAGCAGAAGGTTTCCCCCCTGTGAAGGAGCCCTATGTTCCTGGGTGCATTCAACCGATGCTGCCTGATGCCTCCTGGCTGCTGCAGCCCTCCTCATGGGCTGCATTCCTGGGGCTGCCATGGTCCCCATCTCTCCTTCCTCCTCCTCTCTCTCTTTACAGAACAGGAACAACAACAGATTCAAACACTTGACATAAACTTGCAGTTCTAACCCATTTCTTGGTGGGATGGGATTTTGAAGGGCTATAATTATCAGCAATGTTCCCACATTGGAGCTATGAATAAGTCAAAGGGCTCTATTGTTTCTACAGCTTGAAATAAACCCCAGCTTCCATTTTCTTTGAGTCTGCCAGGCTTTCCTCTCCTTCTTTAGATGTGCTAAAAATAATTCAGCCGAAGTATTATAAAAAAAGGAAAGTCATATATATATATATTTTAGAATATTATTTCCTGTTCTATTTCAGCAGTAATCTCCTTGGTAAGGTTATCGTCAGTGACTCAAATAACTTTGCCTTCAAATAAAAGTTATTGCTTAGCCCAAAGGCCAAGTGGAGAACGCTTTCTGGAATCAGATCCGTTCTGCCTCTTCAGAGCATATATGAGAAAAGTTGAATAAATGCAAGTCTAATACACCTCAATAATCATTTTCATATGATTTGTCACTGCATACTAATGAGCTCACACCAGCTAGGATTCTACAAGTGATATGTAACACAATAGAAAGCACAGCAATGACAGCAGAGTAGCAAAGACCTAGGCTGCAGCAAGTAAAGGTTTGCTCAAATGCAACAGCTGTAGGCATAGAAACAAAGGAAAGAAGCTGCTTACCTTCAGAAAGCCTGAGGTAGGCAAGGATCTCCAGTGAGACACCCTCACCTCCACTGCCAACCCTTAAATGAGGTCTGGGAAGGGGTGGATCCTGGCTCCAGCCCTTCCAGTCACTCAGGTGCATTGCATTACATGCACCTGAGCTCCCCTGGGTTGGCCCTGCCTTCCCACCAGGTGCTCAAGCACTGCTTCAATCTATGACTTAGTATTTCTGCTGCAGTGATACAAGGCCTATTTAATAAAAATAGTCCACAAAATAGTGACAATTCCAACTCCACACTCAAGCAGAAGTCAGGGCTAGCACACTGCAGCCTGGGCTGCAGGCATGGCACAAGGCTGGCTCACATGCATAGCCTGTCTGCAAGCACCCCGAGGCGAAAACCAGCCCCAAACATAATCCCCTCCTGCAGAAACCCCAAACTTAATTAAGGTGAGCCTAATTGCAGATGTTTCCACTAATGCTGTGCATTCCAACTGCATTGTACTGAAATAAGAATGACATTAGTGCGAGCGGGCTGACAGGTAACACAGGGTGGCAGGGCCCTCAGCTCAGTGGTGGGCTGCTCTGGGCCACCAGCACCTTGAGGTGCCTGGCCTTGCGCTCACTGCAGCAGGAGAGAGAAAAGAGAAAAGAAATATCATGGGGAGAAACACTGGTTTCACTACCGAGGCATTCCTGTCATGCCTGAAGCCTGCTGAATTTCCTGGCTAAAGCGTAACTCCTTGAATTGAGAACTGGACATGACTGATTATTTTGGAATTGCTACTGCTGTATAAAAGAGAGGTGATGCCTTGATATAGACTTGTGTACACTGGATAGCACAACATACAGCAGACTACTTCCTAGCAGCAAAAAAATAATTTCATAGCGTCAGTGTGCTCAGCAAAGTCACAAAATGCAGCTTGGGTTTGCCTCTGCTTACAAGAAAGATGGTTGATGGGATGATTCTTAATTATGGTGTATTTGCAGCTGTCATCCAAAAGACAGATGTGCAATTCCCAAGATGTCCTTCTTGCCCCAGATTTGGGGAGAAAAACATTTATTTCTGAGTTTAAGTACGCAAAACCTCAAATTTTGACAAAAATAAAAAGCAGTTCTTCTGTTGAGAATGACGAAATCACTTTTAGATCAGTTTTGTAAATGAGCTATCTATTAAGGCCCTCCATTAACTGAAAATCCTTCCCTGTAACTGATACCAGAACTAATTCTATTGAGCCTATTTATGAGAATTCTTAATACACTAGGCAATTATAGGCCCCATTTACTGTAGGCCTATGTGATGTATATGGCAGTGTAACCCTGGAGCTCCAGTGCAGTGACTAAATATGGATATCACGTTCGTTTCCCAAATTTTACTTTTAGAAAGATGACTTTTTGTTTGTCTGCAGCACAAAGTACATGCTGTCTCTGAAGCAGATATATACGCTAACTCTAATTTTTTTTTTCTGTCTGTTTGAAGCTTTCCCCTTCATTTATTCTGTGATGGCACGAGGCTCCGGTTTTCCATCAGCCACGCTGGGAGCACACTTCCCCATGTCACCTGTGGCACAGCCATGGTAAAAAAAAAAAAAAGTATTTTTGAGTCCAGCCCCTTTTGTTTCAAATGGAAGATGTGGAATAGTAACAACTGTAGAAGCAGAGAGGCATGGCAATAGGAAGGGATTGTTCTGAGGGAACAAATTAATCATCATTTCCTGCTGTTACGCAGCATTCTGCTCATACTGCTGGTTCCAGTGTGCGAGGATGGGCCTGCCCTCCTAGCCACATGTCTACAGCACACAACTACCCTCAATTTTATCACCTGTAGTGATAACAAGCAATGAAGGCAATCATCACTTCAGCTTAAGATGAAATAGAAAAGAATACACTGAGGGTATGGACCTTATGTCTAGAGCAGGCTGATGGAGGGTTCTGCATGGAAATCCAACATTAAATGGAGGAGAATGGGACACGATCTTCCACTGGATGTGTCAAACTCAGCTTTGGAGAAGATTACACTGAGGCAACCACCAGAAGAGCACTGGAGAAAGCACTGGGAGAAGCAAGACAGCTGCCGGTCCCCCTCCCCCACCCAGCTCCCATCCACACAAGGCCTGGGGAGCTCCTCAGGGAAGCCTGGCCAAGAGCCGCTGCTGCCCGTACCTGATAACCACGCTCACATCTCCATACCAGGTGGGCGACTCTTGGGTCTCCTGCAAGGGTTTGAGTTTGATGAATTGGCTCAGCTCAGAAGTGTGATGTTCTAACAGTAGCTATGGGGTTACAAAGCCAAGATACAGACGCACAGGTTGTTCCAAGAGTAATTTGTATGGTGTGCGCTATCGGGTACTTGCGCTCGGAATTTTGACAGCCTACAATAACTGCTTCCCTGACAATGTTCCCTTCATTTGTAGGTGTCACACTTAAGAAGAGTAAAAGCATTTTAATGCGACAGAAAAATTTGGCATGGGAGCTAATTACTTTAATTTGATAGATTTTTTTTGGCTCATCTGCATACTTGACAATAATTTATGACTTACATTGGTAATTAGAGGCTGAGTCTCACGCTGAAATATTGTAAATAGCTTTGAAGACTTTCGCTGATCCTTCTAACTTTCTTTTAGAGACGATGAATTTATTAGTAGATAATATGTAAAATATTTGTACTTCTGACCTTTTGTAAAACATTCCTTCTGCATTTTAAATGATTGGTTGTCAGCATCACTTTCCTCAGAACGAAGCGAGATGTTGTAAATAAGATCTTGAATTAAGCAGCATATTAAATCTACGTATTCAGTGGCAACCTTTGATAGCCCTCATATATCATGCGGATTCTGTTGGTTCTGCTACATTCAGCTATGTCATATAACATTGTGAATTATAATTTTTTTACACTGAACTTTAAGGTTTCTGGACAATTTGAACATCATTCTTCTGCTACTGACAAAGGATATGAAGTTAACAGGTTAGTACATGATTTCTTGCCTTTTTGGTGTATGAGAAAGGAAGTTTTTTTGCTGGAGGAGCTGACGAGCTTTAAACAAATCCTCCAGTGGGGAAGTTGCCAGACGATTTCCAAATGTTTATTTTTTATTCAGCTATTCTGCTGAATTTCTCAAGAACGTCCTTGGGATTTCTCCTGGCCATCTTCCTGCATGGTCTATATATTGCCCTGGTTTTACAGGTATCTTAAAAATCTGTTGAATTCACGGAAGTCTGCTGAACCATTCTGAGAGCCAGTCAATCACCAGTAGCACTCTCACAGAATCATAGAATCAACCTCAAATAATGTGATAGATGAAAGAATTTGTAAAGTCAAAGTGTTTAAACTCTAATTCCTTAGGAGTTCAAATACAGCGCTACCCTCAACTATAACTGACCACATCAGTATTATCTCCTGAGCGTGTCTTGTCTGTCAATACTGCTTAATCGTCTTCTTTGTAATGGGGTATGTCTTAAGAAGAAGGACACTGGATAAGTCATATACATAAAAGAGATCTACAGCTTGCTGGCATATGAAATTCCTCTAATACATATTTTTATGGAACTACCAGCACATTATGTGCTTGGCAGCATAAATAAAAAAGCGTGTTACCCTGGCAATTTCACATTTACTACATTAGTTAGTAAATGCAACGGCCACCCTTACTTTCCTACAATAAAAACTGCTGAGCCTTTTCATGAAAGATGATTGCAATTTCCACTGGTCTGTATATTCAATAAAGAACCATAACTCATCAAAAGTTGAGCTATTTGCTCTTAAGATAGAAGACCATTTTTCTCAAACACTTGACATGACATTAACTATTCATGAAAGTTGAGTGTTCAAACACCGCCTAAGTAAAATTGTTTCTACTTTTCAACTTGATTGAGGTCTTTTCTCAGCTAGACTACACAGCAGCCAGCAAAAGGACTCGTAACGCATAAGAAATGCAGACTGCCCAGGTACTGCAGCTGTGAGCTATCGATCTGCTGGAAAGCCTGGTTCCTCCTCCAAAATTGATTCATGATAACTGCCTCCATTTGGGTCAAACAGTATTTAACCGCTTGTAAATTTTAATTAAATGATTTGTCACTTTGAACATATAGTTTGTCATCTCGCAGCTAAGCGATGTGTCTTTATCAGAAAATGACTCAAGGGGAAGGCATTCGTCTCCTCTGTCACTTCACCCCCATTAAGACAATTTGGCTGCTGTGCAGCACGTGGGGCTCTGGGAGCAGGCTGCAAGCCGGCCACCTCCTACAGAACAAACCCACAACGTCTCCCTTTTGTCTTTAGCATACACTTTGTGTACAGCAAAGCCTGCTGCAGCACCACGTAGCAAAGCGCTCAGCAAAGTTCCTTTCAGCAACATACTTTCTCTTTTTTTCATGCATAAATCACACCCGTACTAATTCTTACTCAGCTGCCCAGGTATTCCTGCACCTAGGTACCCTTACCCACGAGATGCTGGTTCTAGGAGAAAGCGCAAAGCAGCTCTGAGCTGTGGAAATCTGCTGGCTCACTCCTGAAGCGATGTTTTATTTTAATTGTTTTTTGTGACTGCGTAACCGCTGTCAGTGTGACTGGATACGGAAACTTGGTTTCAATTAATTTAAACTGTCTTCAGTATGCGCGTGTTACACAACACTGATGTAAGCATATGAATTTCATGCACATCCCCCTCTCTCTGTGATAAGGTTTAATCCTTTGAGGCAGACAACCTCTTGCTTGTACAGGGACACAAGCTGTTGCTCTAAAGCTGCCGCTTTAATTCCTTTATTTAAAGCTGCTGCTTCAATTCTGGGGTCCACCATCTGTGAGCTGAGGGCTTAGAAAACATCACGTAAAGTCCAGCCACAAAAAAGGCAGAAAGTGCTTATTGCAGAGTCAAATTTTGCTACTTTTCATTAATGTGAATCTCATAATAAAAAGTGTATCTCTTGAAAACGGTGTGCTAACAGGCCACAGACACAGCCACGTCTACTTTGTACTTATTTTTGCTTTTTTCTCACTACACTGTAATACACTAATACAGTGGGAGATGGAAATAACATTTGCAGATGCAAAGCATGGTGAGTGAAGAGGAGGAGCTGCTGGTGCCCGTGCCTGGGTCAACAGGATGAGACTGAGCAGCATGACTGCAGCCACAGCCTGGGGATGCTGGGAATAGCCTACGCTCTAACTGATAGAACCCCACAGCCCTGGGCCCCACTGATGGAACTCCATAGGCCTAGGCTCTAACTGATGGAACCCCACAGCTCTAGGCCCCACTGATGGAACCCCACAGGCCTAGGCTCTCCCTGACAGAACCCTGCAGGCCTAGGCCCCACTGATGGAACCCTGCAGGACCGGCCCCCCAGGTGCTGCTGCTTCCCAGGCTGCAGTTTTGCTGTCAGCAGAGGATTTGGCATCGGGAGGCTTTCCAGGCACCCGCCTTCCCCACCTGCTCTTCAGCTTAATCCAGAGGATTTTGGAGGCATTATGGCTCAGCTCTGCATGTGTTACTATGCAGAAGAGAGAGGGAAAAAAGAAACCAACAGTTGAGATTTTTCAAAGCTGACTGGGAGCTTTAGGAATAAGACTCCTGTTAAGACAGAAAGCTTTGAAAATCCCAGTCCGTTAGCACAATGTGTGGGACAGGGCTGTGCCTCTGGCAGCCCCTTCCCCACCCAGCATCCCCCAGCCCTGCTCTGCACTGCAGCTGTGCACAGCCACAGCACCACAGCCCGCTCCCCACTCCCCATTAGTGGTCCCTGGCCAATTAATGCATAAGCTTATGGCGAATTAATGAAGGTCTGCACTGTGATGTATCCTGATCTACAGATATGCTTTTCTGGGAGCAGAATTGTCAGTGAAATACTGATGGTGGCAGGGAGGCAGCTGGGTCTGAAACCACGCAGGCTGCTGCAAATGACTCTGCGTGGACACCTGTCTGCATGCACTGCGGGCACGAGGAAGAGGAGGCCTCCCACTGAAGAAGAAGAAGAGTTAACTGCGGCAATGTGTGCAGGAAGGCGGGGGTGAACAGCCAGCAAAGATGCTCAGCCACCGCTCCCTGCGCTGTGAGCTTGTGTTGCAAAGGGCTCCTTGACTGCAGCTGCACTTTGAAGCAGAAAAATAAAGTACTGAAAAGGTTCTTTAGCATCCTCACGTTGCAGGTGAGCTGCAGCTCAGCTCCTCGGGTAGTGTGGCATTTTCAGGCAACAAGCAGAGAAACCCGACGTTGTGTGTGTCCCTTGGCTCATAGGAAAGCAGCACAGACTGTCAGAAAAGCTTCCCAGCCAGCCAATGGGCAGCTTCCCTCTACCACTGATTTTGGCAACAAATCAAGATTTCAAAAGGCAAAAGACAGTATGTGGCACCGGGCAGGAATCCTAGCAACTTCCCAGAGAGTTATGGATGTCATATTTAAAAAAAAAATTAAAAAAATGGAGAAATGATGTATGTCGCTCTCCGGGCGGTAGGTAAAGGCTGGCAGGCAGTGATGAAGGTGTTCCACATTTTGCTTCCTCTGACCTCCCTGGGAATTGAGGCTGCCTTCAGAGCCACAGCTCGGTGTGCACGCCCTAAGCCATGCCTTTCTAAAGCGCTATGCTTTCAGGGAGGCAGAGGTGGACCCGGAGTCATTTAAAACTGCCTCTGATATTATTTGAGATACACGCTCCACACAGAATTCATTATTTTTCCAAATTGTACTGCGTATAACCCTTAAGCTGCAAAAATTCTTCATGTTTCTACAAAATGAACCTTCCACGTAACTCAGTGAGACCTGAGTAGCAATAATCTGCATTTACCAGACGGAGGGTTTCTACCTCTTTGTCAAACACATCTCCTCCTTCATTGGAAATGAAACACTATAACGGGAGGCCACGGGAGACCGCAAGTATGGAAACCTAACAAACAGCAATGCAGGCACTACTTATTCCTGAAATGTCTCTATAACTCAAGTGCTTCGCTATAACAATTTACTGCAGACTATTCAAATTACGTGCTGTTTTCCTATTATAAAATCCATACCCTGTTCATTCAAGTGAACACGCTCTTGATCTTTCAAAACAGAGTTGTTCTCTGAATTGCTTCAGTTTGGCAGAAAACTCATTCAGTGTGGTCTTATACACCGTGCCTGTTGAATAAGGAGGCTGAATGGTAGGAAATCACTGCAGCTGCAATCAGAGATATTAAGAAGGATAAATTCTATCAACATTTTTTTGAAGAGATGCATCCCTACCATTTGGAATATGACTGAGAGAGAAACGCAAACTGAAACGTGGACCTTGACAATGAGAAGGATGCACGGGAGGTGCACGCACAGGAACAGATCATACAAATCATGGGAACGACTACAGGGTGGATTTTCCCTGTGAACCTTACTGGATCAGTGGAGCAGCATAAGGTAAATTGGGCGTGAGATCATAATGTGCTTCCTTCCACTTTCACAAGGGTTCCTAAATGGATGCAGGGTTCCCACGAAGGCCTGCTGCTCAAAGATACAAACTCCTGGTACTACTGCGGTCACATCGGGTGCTGCCCTATATCTGTGAAAAGACATTGTCCATTTTTCAGTATTCACGTCACAAGCTCTCATTAGCAGCTGGGCCTGGAAGGAAGCAAAGGTCACGGTGCTGCAGGCCACCACGCAGGTGGTTTGTGTACATAATATGACCTTTGCAGGCAAGGCGCTGAGCCCTGGGCAGCTCTGAGCACACACCTCTGTTTCATTCGGCACGCAGCTCCACCAGGGGGTCACCCCGGACTGCCTCCAACAGAGGTGTCCAGGGCTGCGCACTGCACCTCGCCGTGCCTGGGCTGCCCAGCCTCCTGCTGGAGGAGGATCACCTTCAGCTATTGTGGAGTTCTGCACCAAAGCCAAGGCTAAAACCAGAATGGCACCACACTGGGAGCAGAGATAGCTCGTGATAAACCAGTATGTTTTACTATTCAGAGCTGCTGAGCGAGCCTTCTATGACCACACTCCTCGAAGAACATGAGGTGGCCAAACATGATGTCTGTTTTTCCCTGTGCCTTTTTCTTTTCTTTTACACAGAAGATGCTACTGGAAGAAAAATTGCATAATACCATCTTTCTTGGGACGCCTGATAGGCTGCTTAAGATTTCATCTGGAAATTTTAGAGAAGGACCCAACTATTTAAAGATCAGTTTGGTAGAGTGGGTGTCGTGAGTGGCAGTTAGTAAGGAAAGATGAAGCAGCAGCTATGACTTTAATCACCGGGTTCAGGATAAGCAAGCGGCTGATCCTTTATTATCTCTGGGTGCTGGTTTTCATCCAGCATAGCTGGAGATCTTGCTGGCAACTGCATCAAAATGCCCATGTTGCACAGATACTCTAGATGCAGCTGCCAAGAAACTGAAGTTTCCATTTGGAGTATTTCAGACAGGGAGAAGACAAGAAAAGAAGCGCAGCCTGGGATGAGGCGGGTAGCCTGGAAGGAAGCCAGGATCTTTTTTGCCACTCAAAACCTCAATAGTCCCGTATTTGAATTTCTGTAGAACTGACATATTCGTGGAGTTTTCAAATGGGTATTTTCTGACAAGTCCCCTGCACCCCCCCAGGCCTCCCTCCTGCAACAACCCAGAGCTGCCAGCCCCCTCCCAGCCAGCTGGAGCCTCTTTGATATTCTGGGCAGAGTTGGGACCCTCCCCAAAGCTATCTATATGTGGTTATATGTACATTTTAAAGTTCTGCACATGGCTACACATCTCATCTAGATGGATATATGCATATTTATTCCTCTGTGAATTACTGTAGCCAGCCAATTCCGGCTGATGAAACCTTCTCATAAAGCATACCCTATGTGATAAACAAAAACAAAGACTGCTCTCTTTGTGCTAATGAATCACATTCTGGAATCCCCCGCTTCTCCTTGCTCGTTCACAACATGTCTCTATATGTGGGTTCTTCTGGAGCGGCTTCACTGCCTTGCAGTGTCACAGCTCAGCCTGGGAGACCCGTACTTGCATTGCTGTGCCTTTCCAGTGCCAGCGCAGCCCTGCAGACGGGTGATGCTGTCAGAGTGAAATTGTAAACCACACCTGAGAGCCACTGAGCACAGGCAGCCCTGGTGTGCCCCCACCAGGCACGTACACACACGGCTTCCCAGCATCTCCTGGGCAACACGCATGGCGAAGGGCCAGCAGCAAGCACAGCAACCCGCCGGCTATGGGTCCCTGTCTGCCTTGCACCCTCCCTGACCCTTTCACAGGCATCATTTCAAAGATGCCCCTGCATGGCTCTCGTGGCAATTCGCAGAGCTCTTCTTGGTTAAAATGAGATATTTCAGCAAAATGCTCAATGTATCCTACACTGCAGTACTCGAGCGTTCCCATCTCCACGTGAAGCCCTGCTGAGCATCCCAGCAGTTCTCGCTACCACTGTGGGTGCTGCTGCTTTGTGGGAAAGCTCTTTAATGCTGAAATGCCCCTGACAGAAGGCTGCAGGCAGTGTAACATCAGGAGAAATACCCTCACATTTTACATTCTGTTTAGTAAGGAATCAGTGGACTAACAGTGACCTATTTCCAGTCCTATTTCTCAGCTGATGGAAAGTAGCCCTTCTGATATGAAATGATACATCTACTCAGCAAGCAGTGAGTAACGTACTTCTTCTGCAGCGATGCAGACTTTAAAGATAGGAGAATGCTATGGAGCACGCACTGTGAGTAACCTGAAACATGTATTTTACTCAAACAGAAATGCTTCCCTAACCCCACAGGTTGTGAGAATGCACCTTTCACAGTATGACTTGGAAACATTTCTGAGACACGAGTCCGCCTGTTTGTAGCAGCAGTCAATGCAATACTGGTAAGGCAGCAATTTCCCACAGTGCTCCCGGTATGCAACGTGAAGCGCTCCTGGCTGAACAACACGCTGCTCTGCTGCATGCTCCTGCAGCGACACAGAGATGCACAATACGGGGTGAATATACACACAGATTCTTTCTGGCAGAGAAAGCCCTGCTGGAATTTCCCCATCTGCCTGCTGTTCTGGAACTGTTGCAAGGCAACCGTGGACAGCACACTATGAACATGAAACTTTTCAACAATTAGTAAAGAGGATTAATATATTGACCTTTTTTCTATAGAGATTGTTGACCTTCTCGATGCCCACCCTCTCACTGCAAGTCTCAGTAACCCTGCATATGTTTTTCTGTCCCTAAACTGGAATTATAGAACCTATGGTGTTCTTCATCTACCCCATAAGGTGACTAGGGAGGGGCACTGCTCAGCCTTCCTCCTTCCATCATGGGGTTATTTGGGGGCAGCAAAGTGGCCAACAGCTTTTGAACAAGCACACATCTGCTTCTCATATAGGTTAGCAGTTAAACTTGCAATCTGCTGTCCCAGATCCTCATGATATTTCCGTACTTGCTGAGTTTTTGGAAGAAATTCTGCACACGGGGAACGGCCACTCCGGCCATCTGCCCTGGTGCAGATCTCTCTAGCTCAATGTGCACGGTGCTTTCATCACGTAAAGATACAATTAACGGTGAGAAACAATGCCATGAAGGCTGGGAATCAGAGTCCAACTCTATAGATCTTCCATATGCAAATCATTTATTGATTTAAGCGGGAACTGCAACTTCATGAGAGCAGAAAAAAATTAGGGGAGCCAATACACGTTTCCTATTAAAAACAGAGCATGCTTGAAAGCAGGTATTATTTTGGCATTCGGGCATATTAAAACGCATTAGATATGCAGGGAGGCAGATCAGGGAGAAGTAACCGAGGTTCAAGGAGCTGTCCAGCCTGCCCGGAGCACTCATTTAAAAGCAGCTTTTGTTCTTGAGAATATTAAATAACCCACAGTCCTCTCTCTCCAAGTCCAATTTTTATAAAAGCACCTTATAACACGCGAAATCATTAATCAAAGGAGATTTCTCAATTATTCTCTCTGACCTGTCACCGTTACTTATTTAGTCAGCGTTAAGAATTCAGCAGCGTCTTCAAAAGCTTCTCCAGACACCACCTGTGAACTAATTACACTAAAGGATGGGGGATCTGTAATGAACCGCAGCTCCTGGCAGTGACTGACAAAAGAGGTAACAACTGTGGCCCCAATCTTTTAACTCTTGCAGCTAATTTGATGTGCCTTGCAGAAAGGAGAAAGTAAACTCCCCAACGTCCCAGAGGTGGAAGGCGCAGGTGCATAACTATGGCTCTCAAACACAGCCTCGGTTTTGCATTTGTTACAAGTGTTTTGAGCAGTTTGTAGCTTATTCTCTGGGCAGAAAGGGATCTTTAGGGATTTTTTTTCTTTAAACACGATGGTTTTGATGGGCAACTGTTGAAAGACGTTTGGAGGCTGCTGGCACGTGGCTTACAAACAGCTGGGAAGTGTCACAAAACTTCCGTGATAGAGTTTTACACGCGTATCTTAGAAACAATTTTTAACAATAGAAGTTTTAACAATGGAAGTAGTTACTCAGAATAATTATACGGAATATGAGGAAGAAAATTAGAGAGAAGAAAGGTCTGTGACACTTCCACTGCTGACATGTTAAGGGCAGTACTAAGTGCTGGCACCTCATTGGTGCAGAGCATCACTGTTTGGACAAGTTATTGGTATCACTCTTTGCCTAACGAGGGCTTCAGCAAAACTGAGAAAACAGCTGGCTGGTAGGGCAAGGAGCTGCAGGAGGCAGAGGCAGGAGCAGCCCCAGGGGTGAGCATCACAGGATCGCCCATTGACCACCATCCTGCCAGAGAGGGGAATGGGGATGGCTTTTGTGAGAGGGGCCAGTGATGGGACCGGGCAACAGGCATTAGGGGAAATGCAGGAAATCATATTTAAATATAAGGGAGCATCATTTTTTTTTTCCCTGTGGGAGTGGCCAAATTCTGGCACTGGTTGCCCAGAATGGCTGTGGCATCTCCATCCTCAGAGATGTTCAGACACAGCCCCAGCAGCCTGCCTGGCACGGAGCTGTGCTGTACGCCTGGCTGCACTGTTACAGATCTGCTGCTACAACACTGAGCCCTGCCATCCAGCAGCAGAACGTCCA
Organism: Numida meleagris; assembly: GCF_002078875.1. NCBI lineage: Eukaryota > Metazoa > Chordata > Aves > Galliformes > Numididae > Numida > Numida meleagris. Next base: position 29,464,065 of record NC_034415.1, read on the forward strand.
CCACTCGGCTGCTACACTTGTGCTAGCAAGAGAAGCAGAGCCCAGTCTGACCAGAGCCAAAGTACAGCATCAGCTTCTGAATGAATTCACACAGTCTGTATGAGCCAGGTACATCTGCTGCCTTCCCTGCTCTCAGGCCACTCAAAGAGAAGTATTATCACAGAATAATGGCATTATTGATACCATTTTCCAGTTCTGCAAGATAGAATATTGGAACGCATGCATCCAAAATATTGCTAAATATTCCAGTGCTAAACACAGTTACACATCTGATCTCACTGCCATCATCACGCACCGTGTTCTGTGCCACCATCCACCCCCTGCTGCATCCTCTGTGATCCTGCAGCACCCAGGGACTCGCTTTATGACACTGGAAACTCTGGATATTTACCAGACTTCAGCTGGAAAGGTAGAGGGAATATCACAGCAACCTTTCATTACATAAGGGAAGCAGCAGAGCTCAATGGCAATGCCACTGTTGATACCATGCTGACTTCTGGGAGTACAGAGTGATACTCAGCCCTAACTTTTATCCTGTTTGGACGCTTCTCTTTCACCTCTTCCTGGTGTCTTTCAGGAGAACAGATGTTTTTCATCTGCACATGGACCTCAGAGTCCTTCCCTCAGCCCTTTCAAAGCTGATCAGCTCACATAGCTCCGTATCTATCCACAGCCCCAGCTTCTTCTAAAGCTTTCCTCCATTGTGTTCAAAGGATTTCCCATCCTCTGTACTTGGAAAGCAGATCTCTCGATCATACACTCTCATAATAAAGACAGGGATTGATATAAGAGGATATTAATTTTCATCCCCCCTTCCCCCCCCCCCCATCTCCATTGTGCTCCCCAGTACCTGAGCACTGCACACCTTACCCCATTGTGCCCATGGAAATCACATTCCCCAATAGGTCTGATGCTGCAATCATATCCTGGGAAGATGCTTAACACAGAGGAACAGGAACCAGAGCAGGGCACGCGAGACTCATGACTTACCCAGCCCAGACCCTTTTGGAAATGGTTGGCAATGCTCTTCCAGCAGTCAGGGGGCTCTGGGCAGCCCCTGCCCAATCCCCTGCCCTGGGCTGACCAGCGCCGCCTGTGTGATGCTGAGGGAAATGGAACCCCTCAGAACACAGGGAGCCCCCCATGTGTGACCTCTTGCTGATGGCCAAGTGCAAGGGCAGGCTTCGCAGCTCTTTGGGAACACCTTCTGGCACCCTAGCGTGAGCAAGGGCCTCACAGCAGCGACCTAGAGCCATCCCAGGGGCCATTCAGTGGCAATACAAGAAACGTACAAGCCTCAAACAAACGTGCACGATCACAGCAGAGAACGGTCAGGTTATCACAATGAACAACACAATAACGACACGCACGGCTGCATTGCCCTGTGCACATCTACTGCACGGCCCTGGGGCAGAGAAGAATGCGAGAGAAGAGCAGAGATGCAAGGAAGAGGTTTTTCAACGGGGGAAACGTAAGAACAGAACAAAACACAGAAGTTGGGAGGAAGGACAAACCGATGGATGCACAAAGACAGAAAGGAGACAGCGCGGCACTACCACAACAGAACTGCCCCTTAACAATTCCTGTTATTGATATGGCAATGCATCAGTCCCGGTTCCTGGAGAAAGAGTACCCAAACATACTCTGTGAATGTATGTGGATACTGACCTGGGCTTGAGACAGGACTAGAGGTAGTAGGCTCAATTATTTCTACAAAAAGGGAAAAGGAAAAAAAAAAAAGAAGAGAACATTTGGGCGTTAATCACACATGGAAGACAAATACAGAATGAGACAGCAAACAGTCATGCAACAGACACATACGACGACTTATTTACAGAGCCGGTGGCCGTGGCAGCATGCAGGCCATGTCCCTGCCCAGTGCACACCAGTGCCTGCCCGTCCCACCACATCCTTCCTGCGGCGTGCAACAGGAGGGCTGTCATGCTCCAGATGTGCACGTGTCTGCTTGGCACCTTTGCAAATCTATCCTTGGAGTTCTCCGGCTCACACGCATTGCTCCTGGGAAGCACTGAAACCTGCCTAGAAAAAGGGTTTTTTTCTGCTCCATTTAGCGAAGATAATTTCTTATGATGAATATAAGCATAGTTAACACTGTTGAACAACAACTGTTTTTAAGGAATAGTTTTGTGCTCTAGCGAACTCTTAAAAACGCTCATCTTTTTAATTACTGAACTCTTTCCAGAAGAAAACGTTTATCAGAAACACCAAACACATTTTGGAGATGTTTACTTCACCAGGGGCAACCACTACCGACAATGGGAAGAGTTAGCAGGGGACCAGAGCTCACCAGCATTCAGCTTAATGAAACAATCAGCTGTGGATTTTGTTATAATTGTGCTTTAAAATTCATTACTCCGTGCCCTTTTATTAGCTATGTATAGCGTTATGCAAAATGAAATACCAGGCCCAATCAATCTTGCACAGAAGCAAGCTACCATTTCAATGCAGCAATTCAATAACCGTAATGAAAAAGATTTAACGAAATTACCGAGCTCAAAAGATCATTGACCGTATCTTGACGGTAACAAGAAACTAATGAAACCCAAAGCGAGCCACCGGGGGGGGGAGGCAGGTAACCACAGCAGCTCTGAGCACGCTCTCCACGCTCATCCAATTTTGCATTTTTTCCTCCAGCAATTAGTTCCCGGCTTAATACGATGCCCAAACGATTCCGAGCGTAATGACAGATAGATGCGTTCCCGAACAAGAAGTCGTAAAGTTTCCTGACCAAGTTACCGACGCTAAGAAATCTGCTCATACAAATGCATGTTTCTGGCCTTAAAAAATATTTGTTTGGCTTCCTGACAAATGCATCCGTGCTGCTGATAAATTCAAATTGCTTGTGAAATAAAACGAGGTTTCAGCCATAACACTGTAGTGCGAGCGCTGGATCTGAAATCTCAGCTTGGTGGCACGTGCAGCTCCGCACAGCGCAGCGCCCTGGGCTCCGGGCTGGGGCTGCTGCTCCACGCACCACGGTGCACACAGGTGTTCCCTGGGACACTTCACAGGTACTAAACAGAATCACACAAAAAAATAAGGACACACTGTGATGTCTGACGAGCTCAGCTGATTCCAGCCACGTCTAATTTACCACGCAAACCCACAGGCTCTGTTACTTGGCACGGATGAGGATGCTGTGCAGTAGCCCTACCATGCATCTGCAGGTTGGAGCTGACCTGCCTAACCCCAGTTCTGCCTTCTCGGCAGCAAACCTGCTGTCTTGCATTTTGCATCTTGAATTATGGATGAATGCTCAAAACACATTTTGGCACAAGAGGAGGTTTAAGACCCAGGAAGAACCCGAAGGCCTCACCCCGCAGCTCCCACTGCTGCAGAGCTGCAGGAAGCTGAGGGCACGAGCAGCAGCAGTGACCCATGGAGCTCCTGGCGTCTCTCAGCACTGCAAGGAAGCCGAAGGCCAGGCAGCTCCTCGCTGCCAGAGACCAACACAAGTGTTAGCAGCAGCATCTTGATATTTTAAGACAGAATACTGACACAAGCTGGGACCAAAAAGACTGAACCCACTGTGCTGCCACACCATTACGGCTGGACTTAGTGATCTTAGTGGTCTGTTCCAACCTTAACAATTCTGTGGCCTTGCAAAGTGCAGCACTTTGGAGCAGTGCTATGCACTGGCTGGAGCAGCCTCCTTGGGGTGGGGATGGCATCAGGAAGAGGAGGGGAAGGTGGGGAGAAGCTGAGAGGTCTCCCACCACGTGAGGAGAAAGAAAACAAGGCAACACGGACAGCCCAGCAAATGCAGCACTGGGCTGCAGCTGGATTAGGTGCACCGAAGGAGCACTAATATTCCTATTTCCAGTGCACTGGCTTTTACACACGCTGTATGAGAACCCCCCAACTCTATGAGATGTCTTACTGCAGGACGGCTGGTTAGAGAGCTGCTCGCTCAGGAACATCTTCTCTAAGAAGAGTGCAATTTCTAACTCTGAAACAGTGCCACAGCACGCTGCTACCAGACGAGCACTTCTAGAGGCCACGGAGAGCATTCTGCAGCAGGGGAATACAAAAAAAGCTCTTTTTTGTTTCAGTAGGCATCAGTAAAAGTGTTAGATTTTGATATAATAATATTTAGACTTTTCACGTATTGGAGAAATCAATAACTGGTCCAAAATACCACTCGCAATCTAATACTAACACATGTATTAATTGAAAAAACCCTCCTAACTATTTTCCCCTATGGCCTTTGATAATTAACCAGGCTTATTTAATCTCATCTCCCCTGGGCTATGTCAGCTATGCTAAAGATTAATGATTTATTTTGAAATTAAGCTCCTTAAGCCTGGGTAAGCCAAGGACTGTTTGAGAACAACACTAAATGGAAAATGGAAAAACTTCTTTAATAATAAATCTTTTGGATGGAAAGTGCAAGCGGGCTGGGGAGAGAAACATGCCCTTAATTTATTCTGCGTCTTTTACTCACCATTAATATCCTGCAATTACAATTTGAGCTCTTTTAGAGGTTTGAGTTATTGCACCTTAATTGCCAAGCGATGGTTTATTTTATTTAAGTCGTTTGTTCCCTTATTATGGGATGACAAGTACTTAATAGCTCAAGGCCCAGGAGACATGTAGGGAAACCACCACCTTTGGATCTGAAACCTGCAGTCACTGAGCAGTTGACTTATTCTGTCCTCTGTGCCATCCGCACTACAGTCCACCCACTGCCACTAGGTTCTGCTCGACAGCAAGGCTTATGGCAGTGAACATTCCACTTCGCTGGCACCTGCAGAAAGGCAGGGTAACAACATCACTCGGTGCATGCTCTTGAGAGAAGCCCAATGGAAGGAGAGTTTGGGAGCACTCAGTGCAATGCACCTCAGGGGAGCACCAGGCCTGAGCACAGCTGGCACACCAAGGAATGGAGCAAATGTCATGTTTTGTTTAGAATTCCAGTGGAACTCCATTTGCTTGTGGAAAAAAGGAGGACACTACAATACCACAGTGTTTTAACTGGGGAGTTGTAACAGGATAGAAAGCACAGCAGTGACAGCAGGGCAGCAAGGTCCTAGGCTGCAGCAAGCAAGGGTTTGCTCAAATACAACAGTTGTAGGCACAGAAATAAAGGAAAGACACTGCTTACCTTCAAAAGGCATCAGAAAGGTAGGGATCTCCAAGAAGATGCCCTCACCTCCACTGCCAACCCTTGAATGAGGGCTGGGAAGGGGTGGGTCCTGGCTCCACCCCTTCCATCACTCAGGTGCACTGCATTGCTTGCACCTGAGCTCCCCTGGGTGCTCAATCACTGGTTCAGGCCATGACTTAGCATTTCCACTAAAGGATGAAATACTTTATGTCATGAAAAAAACTGTCCAGGAAGTGCGGGAATTTCTTTCTTTAATTGGATGGGAGAACTACACATAAGGGAAAGTCATATTTCCATTGCAAACTTTCTAAATACTATGTAAAAGACGGGCCACGCAGTTCATGCCCTTGCCTGAGGAAGGGTTCCGATTCAGTCCCCGCTGTGACAACAGCTCTGCACCTCCAACACCGGTACGTGGGGACACAGCGTGAGCCCTGGCAGCAGCTCACCAACGAGGAAAGCCTCAGAGCCAGTGCTGCTGTGGCGTCACGGCGCGTAGGGCAGCTTTGGCTATCCCAGCAGAACCCATCCCTATGCATCCAGGCCACTTGTCAGAGCAGAAGCCTCCAAGTAACTTGCAACATCAAGCAAGTCCTCTGACAAGGATGTGCTACAAGTCCTCTGAAAGCCACCTATAAACGCTTCCTTAAGCCCTTCCCACCCTGCTCTTCTAACCAAGTTCAATAGAAGAGAGCTGCACGACCACTGTGCAAAGCGAGCAAAGACACAATCAGACACACAGCCTCGCGGCCAGGGCTGCTCCAATGAATGTGAGCTTCGACTGATGTCAGAGGTCTAATGAGGCTGCTAATGAGTCTGCTCCTTCCCGGTGCCGCGCCACCTGTCTGCTGTCTGTGATTTTGGCAATAAACCAGGTGAAGCAAATATAAGAACTTCTCTAATTTCTAGCGCCTATCAACACCTTAATTACATCTGCACTGTGAAAGTTACAGGAAATAAAATATTCTTATTTACTTGTTCAAGTTATACTATCGTAGAGGACAACCAGTACTGGCATATTATTCCTTATGTCCTACGTCAGATTTTTTCCAGAGAATGCTTTAATGATTTTACAGCGGTTGAGACCACAACAAAATGAAGAAAAGGTGACGAAGTATTCTGCATCCTTTGAGCTCGGGCCTTCATTCATATGTATACACCGGCACCTGATGAATAATGCAGGCCCAGAAATCTGTTAGCAGTTTTGCTGTTCAGAAACACACCACCAGCACTGCGCTCACTCCAACAATTATATTCTTGTTCTCAGAGGTCATTCTTTAAATTCGCACAACCGTCGCTGTATTTCTGGAAGTAAATAAGGCGAAACAGACATTAGAGATGCAGCACGGTGCACGCCACAGCGCTGCCCTCTCCCTTGCGTTCACGGCGGCATGCCTGCTGCTGATAACACCCCGAAAGAAATGGCACCGCCAGGCCCACGATAAGCAGGAAGCAGGAAATATGTAATTGAATAAAGCCTGGTCGGGACAGGAGGCTTGATCTCACGCAGAGCTGCGATGCCAGCAGCCTGGATGCAGAGCTCCGCGGGGGATGGCACCTCACTACAGCACGTACTCCTGAGGGCGAGCTGTCTGTGGGAAGGTGGAAGTCCTGCTCTGCCTCAGGAGCAGGGGCACAGCCGTCCCTCCCCACCTCGTGCTGCATTGCCACTGAGATAGCCTCTCACCAGCGCTGCGCACCGGGCTCACAGACCGCCTTGATCGGAGCCGCTCGGCGGCTCCGCTATCTGCTCTCGCTGGCACGGCAATTTGTGAATAAGTTATTTAATAATTACTATGTAATTAGAGTTCCACTGATCCCTGATGAACCGAAATCCACAGACAATGCCTATCAAATGAATCATTACAAATCTCTATAAATTACATGGCGGAGTGTGCCAGTGCCATGATGAAATTCACAACCGCCTGTAATTTCTGCGAAGGGAAACTTAATTAAGCCGGAGTTACGGCTGCACTTCTCCAGCCAGAGCTGCAGAAGGAGCACATTATATGACATGACTTTGAACTTCTCCAAGGAAAACAGAGCTCCCCGGTGCCGTGCCTCCCGTGTTCCCCTGCACACAGTGCTGGCAGGGAGCTGCCCTGCAGCAGCACTGCGGTGGGGCCTGTGTTCGCCGTGCAGCAGACCTGAGGCTTTAGGTTCATTTCTTTAGCACTGAGGGCAAATCCCTCTGACAAACCCACTAAGCTCCCACGTAGAAATAATTTCGGCTGCCTGCCCTGCTGCTCGCTGCAGCGGAGTGCTGCAGAACACAGCTCAGCCGGGATTTATTAGTGACAAGATCGTATCCATCCATTTCTGGACCAGCCTCATCCCTTGGCCTAAACGGCCTTCTCACAATGCTTTATTGCATTGATTTACGTGCAGAAACAATGCACTCCTGGGTTCACTCTGCTCAACCGCCAGTGCTCAAATATTTATACAAGGGCAATTTCCCTGTGCTCTGTTGTCACGTGCAGCAGCACGGCCAGGTCCTGCTTCCAAAGCCTCAGTCAAGCTGAGCTCCGAGCAGAAATGACGAATAACGACTGGCTTGGTTCCTGCTGCAGCACCACTGCTCTCCTCACCTCCTCCCGGTGTGCGGGTGCACCGCTGCGTGCAGGGAATTCCCAGGCCCTTTCGGGAAGTCTTTGTACAATGGGAAAGTGATGGCTTCAGAGCAATGGGTTTTGTAGGGTGTTTCGTACAAAGACCACAAAGAGCTCTGGGAGTTCCTCACTCGCAGGGCCACCTTCATGCCCTGGACGTGTGGATCTGCTTGGGCTGCACGTGTGCTGTGCAACAATGCTGGCAGAGCCCAGGAGCACTCGCAGCTGCAGCCTGGGAGGGAACGTGGGCAGGTCAGGAGCAAGCCAGGATTTGCACACTGAGCTGGGGCAGGGATGGGCACTGCCGGGAGCTGGAGCCTTCCTCATGAGGCATCCTAACGCAGACATCTGAGTCAGGGAAAGTGCGTAGTTGTTTTGCAGAAAGGGCTATTTGCTTCAAAATGTCACCTGGTCGGGCACTCACGTGGAAGTCCTATTTCAGAAGGGCCATACTCTGCGTGTGATGCTGCCATGCTATTAGCAGGAACCGCCAAAAGAGTGGTCAGGCACTGCCCATGGAGGTGGTGGAGTCACCGTCCCTGGAGATGGTCAAGAACTGTACAGATGTTGTACCGAGGGACACGGTGTAGTGGGAAATATTGCTGGTAGGTGGGCGGTTGGACTGGACGAGCTTGGAGGTCTTTTCCAACCTTGGTGATTCTATGATTCTATGGGCCTACTTTTCAAGCTCAGCTCCAGGTTAAGAAGAACAATGTATTTCCTTGCTGCAAAAAAGGAGGTGACAACAGGCACAAACTGTCCTTAGGGCATTTGCCCACAGATGGGCAGCACTGCAGAAAGCCCCACAGCAGCACCAGCAAAGAGAAGGGACGGGTACCCCGTGTACATTCCATTGGCTAAATAAATAGAAGCTCTACATCGTGTCTATACTGCAGCGTGTTTTACTTTAAGGTGCAATTAATTCATAAGATTTGTTATTTTCTCCTTCACGTCCCTCATAATTCATAATTGAACGTTCTATTCTTTTTCTAGGTGTAGTATTTTTAAGGAGCAAATTAACAGAATGCAAATGATCAAGTTCTCAGATTTGCGTTTTATGTTTGAATGAAGTTTACGAAATCTAAACATCAAATAGTCTGAAAATCTGACTATTCTATATTTTACAGCCAGTCTATAGGACTGTATTGGAGGAGTCCCTTTCGGCAGAGCACCATGCAGATCACTGCTGTGCAGCCCACACTGCAGCACGTGCTGAAGACAAGAGGTCAGCTTTGTTACTGTGGTAATGCTCGGGGAAAAGGTGCAACTCTGAAAAATTCATCACAGCTCTTTTTCACCAAGTATTTCCAACGCTGCGAGCAATACCTGTGCAACTGGTGCTCACGTCTGTAGCCTGAGGTTTAGAAAATCCCTGACAAGAGAAAGCTTTTGCACTCAATTTATCGTTACAATGCCAGTCCGAAGCCCAACACACAAACTCAGCACTACTGGAGTTCCCTATTTGAGAGGCTCATTGAGACACCTCGGCATTTCATTTTATGGGGTGCTGACCCCCGAGGTCAGTTGTTGCCCATGGTTTGGGCTCACCAAAGGGGGTTTAGACCTCAGAATCTGGTATTTAAAAAAAAAAAAAAAAAAGATATTTCCTTCTGATTTTCTCCATTCCACAAACTGTTTGGATGCCTGGGACTATGTGGCAGCTTTCAGGGAAGTGTAAATAAATGCGGTGGAGATTATCTGTGTCTACTATTTTTAGTAGTCTTATTAGAGAACACATGGCATGATAGATGCAAACAATTTTTTTTTTTTTCAGATAAACATTGGTTTGAAGCAACTGCTTCTGTTAAATAACCCAGAATTTAGTCAGCAAATCATCCCCTCTGTCAGACAAGGGCTGTTTGTGCTGTGGTTCTCAAAAAGCAACAAAAAATGAAGAAAGAAGCTCTCAGTGGGTACCAGGGGCGGGATTCGGGCTTTCACCCCAAGAGCAGCAAGCACACAATGCTGACGTCTCGAGTTTAAAATCCGTTCTATGACTTTCACGACAGTTCTTGGTATTCTTGATCAGCAGCCAATTCTTTTCCAAAGTCCCATCTTTTTGGCCTGAGCAACACGTTACAAAAACTGGTTCTCCATTTGGCAGCGTGTTTTAATGAAGAAGTACTCATCTCTAGGCTCCTGACACGGGCATTTTTCATCCTTTGTCTCCTACCAGCGCTTTACGAACCTCCCCCACCGTTCTGAGACCAAGCCTGCAGCCTGCATACCAGATTGAGTCACAAAATGTATTTATGTCAGTATTTATAACACTTTTGATTTTCACCCCATTTGTTACGCATGCTCCACTTTGGATTTATCGCTTTTTCTCATATGTTAATTTACCTCAAGATTTCCTACCCCTTCTGTATCACGAAAAGAAACACCAGCTCAGGAAGAGCCCTGACCTCCTGTGCTCCTCGTCCTGATCGGGGCACGCTGTAGGGGACTTCCATAGATGACTCTGAATGCTTTAATCACCCTAATTAACTGATACTTAGAATGAAAGTTTAGATATGCTGCTAGACACGCTCGTAGACATGCTTCAGCCTCTCCGAATGATCATACTGCAGTAGAAATATGTACCTAAAACATATGGTTACAACTACACAATTTAAGAGTACGAACACAAACTTAACACAAACTAACACAAAAGGCAGCTGCTGTAAGGAACCATAATAAAGATTAACATAAATTGTTCCCCCTCGGACACAAACACGCTCTTAGGCCTTTAAATGTCAAGGAGAAACATATGTTGCTGGTCTTTCTCGGAGAGGTTGTTCCTACCTCGTGCCATCTCACTCTCTTATCGTCCTATCATTCAGAATAAAGCTCAACCTGGAGAATGGATACAGGGAACATTTCTCCTCAGCTCTCGGTAATTGCTACCTGGAGCAGCAGTTGGCATCCTTATGGAAGGACCTCATGCTCAGCATCTAACAGAATTATTATGACTTACATAAATGGAAGATGTGGCCATTTATCTTATTCTGTGTGAGTATTTGAATACAAGGTGCAGCGTTGTTCACTCTGCTGGGCTCCCTGTCTCAGCACTGCTTTGTAACACTAATCCTTCAGGCATATTTGCGATGTAAAGAAAGCACTCAGTTTTACTTATGTGCTGTTCAACTGCATCGCACATCTGCTCTTACCCTGTGTGAGAAATGGGAAAGAAAGAGGTTTTTTCCTTGCCTGTGAATCACATCAGAGATGGCTGGAAGTTTTCAGATCACTATTTTTTGTTGGGAATGCAATCACTCCATTAATGTCTGCTGCATGTGTACCTTCATCTTTGAGAGAGGCTCCCAGGGAACTGACCCCCAGACTTACAACCCCACTCTAACTCCCCAAATTCACACACACTGCTCAGGAGCTGGGTGGCCATCTCGGGACCCATCCTTGGTGGGTCACCTCTCCCATGGCAGCCAGGCTTCTTCGCCCAGCTTGGACGTGGAGAGCAAAGCAAGGACTTCAATCAGAAGCCCCATCACCCAAGACAGAGCACACAGAAGAACTAAAACAAAGTCTCCTTTGGTCTATAACACGGGAGGTGCAGCACAGACATGAGCTTCCAGATGGGAAAACACACCATGAAAATGTCTGACTTGGCCTTATAAGGGATATACCATAAAACCCAATGGGCACGGACCTGGACGTCCCTTTCAGAGACCACAAGAAAGCACGACGGCTCAGACATTCCTTTATGTACTATTTTGTTACCCCCAAATGCATTCCCCATCTGCTCCCTGTCCATCAGCGCTCCTGGGAAGTGGGGGCCGTGTGTTCAGTGAGAGCTGGGTGAGTGGTTGGGGCACTGACTGCACCGCGGGGGCAGGAGCGGACACCTCCAACGACAAGGTTGGTGTATGGCACCAGCCCTCTGCACTGTGACTTCTACAGGAGACTTTGGGCTTGAGCCAAACCTGATTAAATCAAGAAATGTCTTTTGACTTACTGCAGCAGGCTTTGAATCAGCTTCTAATGAGTACAGCAATTTTCATGTCCATTCCACAGTTGTATGGATATATCTGTATAATTTTATGTGTGTGTCACCTGTCTGGCTGAGACGTAACACGAAACAACGCCGATTTAACTGTGATTTGTTCTAAGGACCATTGTTGGAGAGGCAAAATAGTAAACTATTTCTTAGGTAATTGGAGAAAGCTGAAACTGTGGACACAAACGGAATTTCCCCGGAGAGTAAATTTCCTTCTGAAATGTCAAATCTGGAAGGCCAGCCAAAGCTACTGAGCTAAAACTTAGCAGAGACCCCTTCACAGGGGCAAATACACAAATCCTCAGTCAACAGAAAGCGACGGCTGAGTTTAGTGATGACACCAAATGTTGTGAACACCAGTCCCAAGCAGTCTTTGCATGATCTCCAACAGCCACCCAAATGAAGGCTGCTGCCAGGGCCAGCTCTGTCCCCCCTGGCAGCCCCCGCAGCAGGGACAGGGCAGCCAGGGAGGTGACAAAGGCAGCACGCCGTTCCAGGCAGGGTGACAGCTGCTCCAGGTGGAGGTCTGGGCCAGGCACCGCGTGGTGGGAGCGCGCCGACCCATCTCCACACAAACCCATCGCCCTGCGATGCCTCAGCAGCACGGCCACCCCAGCACAACCGGGATGCGGACTGACAGAACACAGACTGCTTTGGGCTTGCAGGAGCCTTGAAGCTCATCCAGCCCCAACCCCTGCCACGGCAGGGACACCTCCCAGCAGCCCAGGCTGCCCAGAGCCCCTGGATTGTACCCGTTTGCTCCAAGGACGGCTCCAGCTCACACCCCAGCTCTCATATTTGCTTAGGGATAAAGGAAAGCATGCTAACGCGGGAGGAACAAGTGCACAATGAAACTTTTAAGCCTTAAGAAGAGTCCCTTCAGGAAGGTGACTGCTGCTCAGACATCAGACCACATCGAATCTCCTTTGCAAAATAGGTCACTGCAAGGTGGCTGTCCGTGCAGCAAGCTCTCGGCCATCCCGTCACCACTGTTACTACCAAACATAGTGCAATATGTTCATCAATAAATAAAGTTACTCATTTCAGAACATTCCCTTTCTTGTTCCAGGAGAGGCTTTTATGCACCTGAGAAAGCTGGTTTGCCCCAACACTGCCCTTCCCTCCTTCTGCCCCAATTTCACTTCTTGGTCCTCAGAGAGCTGCTCTCTTCCCACAGTGGGAAGGAGAAGACAAGTGGAACCAGGCTTCATCTGCAGTAAGAAAATGCTTGGTTTACATATGAAGGAAAAGTTGCAAATGTAGGAAAGAAGCAAGGCCATAGCCTGACTGTGATGGGGGGGGTTCCCTATGGTGGGAAGCAGGTCGCACAGCTGCCTGCAGTGGCAAAAGGCATCGTGGCCATGGCCGTGCTCTTGGTGAAACAGCTGGGATGACCCCTACATCCCCTACATCCCTGCTGTCCCTCGCTGCTATGGCTTGGTGCAGCAGGAGAGGGAAGGTTTGCAGACCCCTGAGTCAGGCTGCCAGGAAATAACCAGGGAAAATGGTTTTATATCTCAATATTAATTTTATTTGGAAGATGTGGCATAGGAAGACCAGTGTACCCCTGTACAGATACCCTCAGTTCCTCTGGACCTTCAGTGTTCCAGTGTATCCAATGCTACACCAACTATTCAGAGGAACACATATACTGTTACACGCAATCTGCCGTTCACAAAGAGTTAATTGAAAATTTTGGAAGAATATTAATTTTTTTTTGCACTTCAGACATGAAACTCAATTAAAATATTGGCACAGCAATTTGATTAGGAATTTCATGTAGGAACCAGCATACAATACAACGAACACATGTAAATGGAGGCACGGTCTGGTGCTTCCTGGCACACAAACTCTTTGAGACAAGATCATAACCATGTTGCATTACCGGTAAGCTCACAGTTGGATGCTTAGGCAATAAGGTAGCTCTGTTTAGCTGCAGCAATTACATTAGCACAGAAAATACCGCCACATCCCTCACACGCCTTGCCGTGCTCTCCTTCCCCTTCCTAACATCACTGCTGACCTTTGCTGCAGCCCTCCACAGCTATTTACATTTCAGAACAACTACGGACGATACCTCTGATTTCTGTATAAGCCACATCCTCCGGGCCCAAAGCTCAGCAGCAGCTGCAGGGCACAAAGGCAGCCCATGAAGGGCAGTGGTTTCTAGGGCAGCTGCCAGTAATGGGCACAGGTGCCTCTCCTCTATTGCAAGCCTTCTTCAGAAGGTATCCCTTACCAGTGAGCTGTTCATAGCACTCATAAAGAACACTCAGGAGTGCCTAAGAGATGCGTTTTTAAAATACAAACAAAATAATGCCTTTACCTGAGAATAAACAGATACCTATCTGCTTGAGACGCAATGGTTATTTTCATCTTCTGTGAGGGGATGGCTTGCATCAATCCGGCCCGTTGTGGATGTCTTATCTTGTACAGACACAGAGATCACACGTTGTTGGGAATTTTATGCCCCTTTTAGCCTCTTTCTAAGCAGATTTACAGTTTCTACAGATGCATAGATTAAATCTACATTCAGATTGAAAACACAGGATTTCAGCAGCCACCCTGCGTCCTGCTGTAATGCAACAAGTGCTCAGGCACAGGAGACAACCTCCCGCCGCGACCCAGCTTTGATAATGAGAAGACCAGCAGTCCAGCCCCAGCCCCATGTGCTGGGACACGGAGGGGCTCCGTGGGGACAGGACGTGTTCCCCTGGGCACACTGCTGCTCCGGCAGCAGCAGCTGCCTCACCTCTGGCTGCTTCTCAGAGTGACAGCAGGATGAACCCGCCTCGGTGCCGGGGGTTAATGATGGCTCACTCCCCTCACGGTGGCCTTGCAAATTTACTTGTAGGAAATTGCCTTCTGTCTTGAATTAAAATTGCACCAATTCAAAAGCAAGATCTGCTTAATTATTACTCCATTCCCCGTTGGTAGATGAAACCTCTTACCCTGAGTCCATACCATAACGCGTTTTCTGCAGAAACTGCATTTCATGAGTCAGCAAGTCCATGCCTTACTTACAGGAAAACACTACGCTCTTCTTCAGTACCAAATATTCTGGGAAAAGCCAAGACGGGCAGCGCTACGCATCTGATGAATTAGGCCCATAGATGGCAGGATGGGACTGTCCAACACACGCTCACCACACGCTGCTGGGGGATCCCGCACTTGCACGCTCAGCCACAGGACAGGAGTAGCATCAAACCCCGTGCAATTAGATGATAGGAAGGACCTGGACATGAGTAACTACCGAGTTGCCATTCGTTACTTTGTTGGAGCCGCTACCGCTCCGTATTTTTCCCGCACGGCTCAGCCTGTCCATTTTACAGCTGCTAACAAAATAAAATGCAAGCAGCGTTTCACGAGAGAAAATCCCCTCTGAAGTATCAGGGAATCCACGTTTAATAGGTTGCTACCTTGGGAGTCTTTTATTTTCTCTTTAATGTAAAAAAAAAAAAAAAAGAGAAACTCTTTCCAGATGCTATTAATGCAAACTGTGAAGAAGGGAAAACGCCCACTCCCAAAGTCAAATGATCTCAATTCCCAACTGAAATCTAGATCAGCCTTTGGAAACCTCTCCTTGTTATGATGAGAATCAAGAAGATCGCAGTACAAAGCAGGCCCCTGCACCTCAGCCTTTCAGACACACCTCGGAGCCAGCATCTCCCCCATATCTCACTTGGTGTGGTCAGAATCAGACCCAGGTTTCAGCACTTCCTCTCCCACTGTTCTGCTTCATACATCCCACCCTTTTCATATCTCCTGTTCCTGTTTCTAACAACGCACGTGGCACTTACCTGAGGTTTTCAGCCTCTGCACTCAGAGTGCATTGTCACAGCGGGCACGTGGCACTTATCACCCCAGCAAAGAAAACGGATGGAATCCTGGCAGCCACAGGACTGCTTTGTTCAAAATTAAACCGAACCTTCATTTTACTTTCTCTGAACTGCACACACCCCAAATACCGCTTGCTTCTGGTACAATATTTCCCTGTTTTCACTCTTTGCATTTTCTGTGGAAAAGATGTGCTGCATTGTGTTCACTTTGTTAACGATTGCTCAAATATGACATGGAACGGAAGGAAAGACCTCATGCTACCTTATTACACTGCTTTGGTGGTGGTTTCAAATATCCCGATAACACCTACACAGGGGAAGCACAGCAAGAACGGAGCTTGCGGTTAGAAGGTAATAACCCTAGGATTTAAGGAGATGAAAATCTGCACTCCAATTTCCACTAAGGAATATCTTCATGCATGTCTTTCAGTATTATCGCTACGAAAACAGGGCAGATTATCACAGAAGTTCAGCTATGAGCATCTTTGGATGCCGCTAACAGATGGCTAGATAGTCAAAAAATGTGAAACACTATGAAGTCACGGTTAAAAATATCTTTCAAGTAGGACATTTGAGACCCGTTTTATGTAAGCTTCATGTTAGAGTATCTCAGCGCTCCGCTTCACCTCTCCCAGCGTGTACCGTCCTCATCAAAGGACTTGCTTTGTGCGGGCAGCCAGAGGCACGCGGTGCCGTCCTTGGCCATCTCCCCAGGAGCTCTGCACGGTGCTCACAGTGCTGCCTTGCCCGGCCACTACAGCAAGGTTGTGTCCTGCTGCCCGTGTCTGTGCCGCAAAGCAGGCCGAGCCCTCGTGCACCTCTGTGTACATCCGTAATTTGTTGCTGTCCCCAAAATGCAGCAGCATTTCCGAAACAGAAACCCTTGTGCCGCACAGAAGAAACCACCAGGCGTGTCATTTCCCGCTGCTGAGGGCATTTGTGCGCCTTGTGGAAAAACCCAGGAGAAGGAAAAGCACGCTGACATCTCTCTGCTTTTGGACCCAGGCATGTGGAAACAAACGAGCACGAACACTTGCCACACATCTACGTTACTTACGGTTGAGAGGCAGGCTGGCATTGGTCGTCCCAAGCTTGTTGGCAGCAACACAGGTATAGTTGCCAAAGTGCTCTTCTGTCACATTGGTAACAGTAAGAAGTGATCTTGTACTATAATTTTTAATAGTAATTCCTTGTTGACCACTGATCAGTCTAGAAGGTAAGAAAAAAAAAAGTCTATAACTTATATACCATAAGCAATAGCCTTTTTGATTTCATTTCTTTAACAGGCATAGCTGACAGCACAGTAATCAGTTTGCAAGTGAGCAGCTTCAGGCAGTTTGGCCCCGGGCTGACTGGAAGCAGGAGCCCCCAGTGCCCACCTGCACGGCCCCACTGCTGCTCCAGGGGCAGAGCAGACTGCGGGCGGGCAGGAGGACGGAGCAGGGAGATGGAGCGCTGTCCTGAAGACACTGCATCCACTTCTGACTATTAATAAATCATTCAGAGGGTGTTTTTCAGAATCTGGTGGTTGCTTGCGACCATATGCACCTCTAACTGACGGCAGATTGGGATTACATAGCTAAGAAAGGGACTAATTAGGATGGTGACCACAATTTATTCTACAGATCTCTACAGCAATGAACTGCGGTTGCAATTGGGAGGAATGTGCTACAGCGGCACTGCATCCCGAGACAGCAACCTGAACAGAAATCAGGCAGCAAAATGCAGGACAAGCCCAAACACGGCTGCTTTCGCTGGGCTCCATTCCCCTGAGCTGGGCTGTCCATGGCCGTGTCCCGTGAGGGCCATGCAGATTTCAGTGCTGCTTCCAGGCTACGCTGGAAATACCTCTGTGCTGGCACAGAGGAAGATCAATTTAAATTTTGTTGCTGTATGCAAACCACATCTTGTCAGATGGGAACAGCACCTATGTTATTAAAGTACCAGCTATAGCTGATGGCTCACACTCAGTTCCTCGTGGTTCCCATACACTGTGCTGTGCCCGTGCCTGGGGACAGCGTGGAGCCACGCGGCTGCCAGACCCTGCGGTCGGCTTTGGTCACCGTTTGCATTTGCTACTGGTGTGGAGCTCCATTTCAGACCGAAGCAGCATTTTCACTCGTGTGCAGCCACCCTACACATTCCCTTCCTTCACTGCTCCGTACCACAAGCTGTACATGGAAATGAAATCTCCTTTTTATTTTGGAGACTATGCCTATGCATGGAGAGAACACCATGTGTCAGCGCCAGCCCCGGGGCGTATCTACCTTTGGTTTCATATTCAAATAACTTCACACTATTGTAATATATTAAGCCATTATAACGAGTTTTGTTATTTCAAATGTAGGTCTTGTTTGCTTTATCAAGTATAAGAGAATTAATATTTTTAGATGAGTGACTTTTGAGCTTTTTCCCCGTGGCTGTTTAATTTCTGAGACGCAATTCTTCACAGCCCCGTAACATAGCATACTTGAGCAGCTGTGAGTTTCAGATACTGGAGTCAGCACAGCAAAGCCTCCTCCCCTCCGCAGGGAACCCCTGTGCAGCTTTAGAAGCCAAACGCTATCGTAATTTTAAGAGCTTTTATTAACTTTTCACCCAAACTTCCAGTTCCTTTTTAATGTGATGCATTGGTGCATTCTGGCTCCTGCTCAGCCTTTGAAGCCCTCAAGGGCAGTCCCTGTGCTAGCTCCTTCCCCAGCTCCCTTCCTGGGTGCCACCACCAGCAGCCCCGTGACTGCTGTTTGGAGCAGAGATGTCCCCCAGCACCCAGCCTGCCCCTCCCCGGCACAGTGTGAGGCCATCACCTCTTGTCCTATCGCTGTTCCCTGGGAGCAGAGGCCGACCCCCCTCTTCCCAACCTCCTGCCAGGAGCTGTACAGACCCATAAGGTCCCCTCGGAGCCTCCTCTTCTCCAAACTGAACCACCTCGTTTCCCTCAGCCACTCCTCAGCTCACGTGTGCTCACCAGGGCTGTGGGGCTTGGGCAGCCCGCAGGGCAGCAGGCAGAGCTCCGGGTTCCTCTCCTGCCTTCCCCAAGCAGCAGGACCCGAGCGGTGCTCAGCCTGGCGCTCAGCGCTCCCAAAGCAGCACAGCTTCCTGCGGGCACGGCAGGAGCGCACGGAAAGTTAATGAGCAGTGACTGCTGCACGCCTGGTGAGGAGGGAGGATCAGTCCTGCAAACTCCTCGTAGGTGGAGCTGCACGCGGCCTGTGGCTGGTTTTATTTTTAGTTTTATTGACTTTTTCGTAATGAGACGAGGAGTAGGAACGAACAATGCGTGTGCAGCCCCCCCCGTCCTGTGAGCGGTGCTTTGGGGGCTCCCAGCCCCTCCGTGGCCACGTGTGTTTAGCGAGTCTGCTAACAGCTCCTGGACAAACAATATGTACCGTCAGGTTAACAGAATATTTGAGCAGTGAGACACAATAGGACAGCGCATGTCTTGCTGATTATAGCAAGCCTCAGGTGATACAGCAACTGAAATGGAAAACAGAAGGCACAACTTCCGTGTCCTGAAATGCTCTGCCTATCCTTTCCCGCTGCTCTTGTGACACTGAATGCACTCAAGAAGAAGGGAATTGGTGACTTATAAATAGGGAGGTGATGATCACGCTGGAAATGGCTAATTGAATCCACAGTGCCATGGTCTGTATTAAAACCTGCACTCCTACGGCTTTTTCTGCTACAACTCCTCCCCGACATATGCACAATATGACGTGCACCTTTGGAAACAGGACGCAGATGAACTTCTCCAACAGAGGGAAAACCTGTGCTGCTGTATGTAGTAAAGGTCGATTACGCTGTTTTCAAGAATGCTTTGATCTATGGTCAGAGTGCCATGGTTGCGACTGCTGCGGGAAGTCAGGGAGGAGGGAGAGCAGCGCTCCTAAGGGGAGCAGCTGGCCAGTGAGAAATGAGCTGACAGATGGTTCCCTATGAAATATGGTCATTAATATTCTCATGTCAGCTCCCACGTGTAATGGGATCTTAGGGCTGATGAGAAACCCAGCGCCCAGAAGCCAGGATGTTCCAGAAGCAGAAGGTAGACCCGCACAGCTCCGACCAGGACAGCAGCCACGATATCCTGCACCAATGTTTGAACTTCACAGAAACAAGATCTTTGATCAGGTGGGAGTGTAAAGCAAAATCTCCTATTTGAAACCGATCCTATGGAGATATCTGTGATCATTACCTAGCAGTAATGACCTGGAAGCGAAGCTGGCTGCAAACACCGGGGTGCATGCTGAGGTTGCTGGGCTCAGGCCGGGTGCTCCCGGCCACTCCTGCAGCCAGGTGCTGCTGCTGTGCGAGGGCTGCAAGGCGCCTTGGTGAGCCACCCCTGAAACCCGCTGTAGGAAACCTACAGAGATCACTTAAAAATACATATTCTCAAAAAAACCCCTCTTTTTAGTAGACTTTTCCAGCGGCCATTTTCTGGTTGCTCTACTTCAAAGGCTATAATTACTAAAGCGTCTTTAAACCCTAGGCTCATTACGGCAATTATCGCCATCGCGGCCCAGCTGCGGACAGTCCTATTATGCCTCATCTACCAGCAGAGAAACGAAGACTGGAAGAACGCTCCGTGACTCCCCCCGCGCGGCGCTGGCAGCTCTGCAGCTCGCGGTGCGGGCAGGGTACTTACTTCCTCTCTCCTCTGTACCACTCAAAGACCGGGGCAGGAACGCCCGCGCCTTCGCACCGGATGAGGCCGTTCCCTCCGAGCATCACTCCGCTGGACTTAAGTTCCTGAATTGTGGGGGCAACTGAAAAAAAAATTGTAAAATAGACATTTGCATACAAATCCGAAGACGGCCCAACTCCGCTGCTCTTCAGCGCGCCCTACGTTACTCAGTCTGGCGCGAGTTTTTCCAGCTTCGTTCCCATTCAACCGTGTTTTCTTCCGGCAGTGCAAAAATCATCCCACACGGCCGGCTCTGACACAGATCTGTGTATCTGGTGCAAAAACATAACTGAGACACGAGGAATATTAATCCCGCACTGAACAATCTGTCTTTTCAATTCCGTTCTGCTCAGTTACTCAATACGAAGCACGATGATGGCTGTCGGGGTCAGGCGAGGTGCGGCCCCAAGGTGAGGACTGCTCGGTGTCAGGTCCCCGCAGAGCGCTGGGCTCGAGGCGCTGGGGATCCTTTGGGCACCACAGGACGCACGTATCGCGCAGCCAGGACCCAGCCACAGCCACACAGCGCGGCAGGGCCGTCCCACCTTACACCGGAACGGGTTTGCTTCGGTAAACGCATTCATTCTGTCTTCTTCAACAGTGAACACGGTAAAGGGGAATAAACATTTCAAGCTCAGAATAGCGGATATAAATAAAGGCAAAACACCGGTGCTGACTCTCCCAGTTGCCAGCGCGAGGCAACCGCCAGCTGAAAGCAGAAGGCAGCCAATTCCTCGGGAAGGAGATTATCAAAGTTAAGGCTGAACAACAATCGCCTTCCCCCTGGAATTTCGTTCCCATTTTCTGTTTTTAAACAACAATTTACGCGCATCATGAAACGCTCCGAAAACCCAAACACGGAACTTAGAAATGCAAACCTGCTGGTTTTTTTCCCGAGCAGTTTCCCAGATGTTGCTGCGAGGCCTGTGTGTACGTGCGGAACGCTGTGCCCAGCAGCCTCCAGCACCGCACACCCACACCGAGACAGGTGATGGGGGACTCTGCCGAGCAGGGCAGGGATTGCCCCGCACACTCTGCATGTGGCCCTTATGGGGACATCCTGCCTCCTTGCCTTACTGTGCTGCTTCTTCACACATCGCCCCTGGGGATGTTCAGGTACAGGGCTGAGCTGCTGGAAAGGGGCTGTGCGGAGAAGGACCTGGTGGCCAGCAGGGTGACCATGAGCCAGCAGTGTGCCCTGGTGGTCAAGAAGGCCAATAAGACCCTGGGGTGCATTGCATGGATCGGGGCCAGCAGGGCAGGGAGGGGCTCCCCTTCTGCTCTGCACTGGGGAGGGCA
Organism: Numida meleagris; assembly: GCF_002078875.1. Lineage (NCBI taxonomy): Eukaryota > Metazoa > Chordata > Aves > Galliformes > Numididae > Numida > Numida meleagris. Next base: position 29,485,615 of record NC_034415.1, read on the forward strand.
CAGCTGGAGCACTGCACCCAGAGCAGGGCTCCCCACTGCCAGGCAGATGGGGAACTGCTGGGAGAGCTCAGCGGAGGGTGCAGAGCTGGTGGAGGCATGGAGCACCTCCCGATGGGGACAGGCTGAGAGCTGCGGGGCTGTGCGCCTGGGGAGGAGAAGGCAGAAGGGGGATCTGATCAGTGCTGATGGCTATCTGAAGGGCGGGGGGCAGGGCTCTGTTCCGTGATGCCCAGCGAGTTCCATCTGAACACGAGGAAAAACTTCACCGTCTGGGTGGCAGAGCCCTGGCACAGAGCCCAGGGAGGTGGGGGGGTTCACCTGGAGACATCCAGACCTGCCTGGATGCTCTGTGTGCATCTGCTATAGGGAACTGCTGTGGGGGCTGAGCTGGGGTTGCTCCAGAGGTCCCTTCCAGCCCCACGGCTCTGGGATTCTGTGCACGCTGTGGCGGCAGCCTGGTGCCCCCTGAGCACCTCCAGGGTCAGCTTGCTCCATGCAGACACCTGCAGCCTGGGTACCAGAGAGAACTCCTGGGAGAGGGAGCAGGGCAGGGCACTGGCTCAGTACATCCAGAAGGCTTTCCTGAACCACAGGTGTGGTTTGAGCTCTTGACAACTCAGGCTTTTCAACCACAAACTATCCAAATTCACAACAGTCTGCAGCTGGGCGAGATCCCAGCAGCGAGTCCCAGCTCACATTTCTGCACATGCACTGCAAACCTTCTCATGTCTATGAGCTCTGCCAGTGGCCATGAGCCTCTGAGTGTCCCTGCTCCCCTCCCAGAGGAGCCCAGCTCCTGCTTGCCGGGAGGTCAGGAGGAAGGAAAGCAGCAGCTGATAGTGTTTGCTCTGGGAAATCCCTGGCTAATGCTGATGTGAGCAGGCAGAAAGCTTAGAATCACCATTCCATTGTATTTTTCATCGTCAGGTTATTTTCCTTTTTCCAGAACAAACTACACAACCCAGGCACACTTGGGGAGCGCTGTAGATGGCAATAACCACACAGCTGAGCAGTGAGGAGCACCTGGTCCCAGGGGCAGAGTGCCGCTGTGGGGGGGGCCGCCCCAAGCGGGGAGCCAAGCAGGAGTCCCCCTGGGACCTGTGGTTGGCATTTGTCTTTCCCCTCTTGCTCAGGAGCAGCAGAAGGAGGCCCGGGCAGGGCAGGAGCACAGTGTGAGCGGTCTGCAATTCGGGGACCTGCTGGTGATGTCGGGGTCACCAACACGACAGCACATGCCCCCACACACCCGGAGTGGGCACATCCCCTTTCCTTTCACTGGAACAACCCAAGCTGTGCAAAGTGCTCGCGTTAAAGCGCCGAGTGCTCCCGCCTCCAGCTCTCTCCCAGTGCCCTCATGAGCAGCCATCGTCCCCGCTCCCTCTCTGCTACAAGTGCTGCTGCCACCAACACGTGCACGTGAGTCAGCCTTTGGGCTGCGAGACCCAGCTCTGCAACGTACGCTCCATCCAGAAACGACGCAGTGTGCTGCGGAGCCTGGTTTCCTACCCAAATATTTTCCCTTTGCTTTTAAATGTCTGAAGCAGCAGCAACAACAATGCGTGAAACACGCTGGCATTCAGACAGGCGCAGCGGATACGCAGAACCCTCCGCTACAACAGGTTTCATCTTTTAACGTTTTAATGAGCTTCGGGACTTTTATGCATATTAGTTATGTTGCCCTAATTACTCATTATAATTCTAATGTGCATTTTATATTTAATTACAATGCTTATAAAGATTTGGTATGGGCAGTAAATTATTATAACTAGCATGTGCATAATGATTAAGAGCTGAATTTATTAACTTTTACACTAGCATTCAGGGCTGGCAACTTTCAATTTCACCTTTGTGATTAACCATATTGTCTGATTAAACTAACATTTTTGTGGCATTAATTGTAAATGTCAAAAAAAGTCTTTTATTTATTTCCTTCAGCCTTTAATTTGGCATCCTAACGCGTTCTTTTATTAGTAAAATTGCTCTCTGGTGTGTTAAGAGAGAGCCTTTCAGGTAAGAGAGCAGGTTTCCCAAGATCCCTTTTAGTTTGCAGAAAGCCAGACACAAGCACTATTGATGTATTTACTTTGTGCAGACGTATTGCATCTCACAATAAAGCAACAGATCTTCCAAGAGAAGCAATATGACTCATACTGCCGATAATGAAGGTGCTCTTCCAGCAGCCCAGAGTTCTCTTTTTCTAACTCCCCCAGAGCAGCAGCCCTGTGGTTCCCAGCTAATGGTTTCGTAAAGCTCTCCTCTCAGCAGAAACGTCTCCAGGCTGGGGCAGCATTTCAGGCGAATGCTCTGCAGCAGTCCCCAGCACCAGTGAGCAGGGCTGAGTCCCAGGCACGTCCCACCCGTGCATGTGGCTCTGCTGGTGCCATTGGGCAGTGGTGGGCACGGAGCAACCCCCCCATCCGTGCGGGGCTGCTGGCCATTTGGAGGGAGCGGATGCACCCAGTGCCAGTGGGGTTTCATCTTCCAAAGGCCATTGAAGCTTGATTCAAATCAAACTGACCTCGAAATCTTTATGTTGACTTCAGCTTTGGATGAGGCCCGGCAAGATCAGCAGTGAGAGGGAATTTTGCAGTCTTCAAAACAAACAAACAGGCAAAAAGCACAATGGCAACAGAGCCGTGCTTCTCTGTACCACCACTCCTACCGCCATAATTTGAGGGAAACGTTGTCACTGACACTTTCCCATCAACAAAGACCATGGGAGGGCCTGCAGTCACCTGGGGCAATAGAATAAACTTGTTTGCCTCCAGATATAATGCATGGTGCTGATGGAACCTTATCAATGGACCTAGCGGGCGTGCTGTCCCCAAAGGGACCTACCTGCAGAGCAGCCCTGCTCTGTGCTCACCACGCATGGCTCCGAGCACGGTGCTGCTGCTCTGCCTGCAGCGGTCGGACCCGGTGCCCATGGGCAGAGAGGCAGTGAGCCTCAGCGTGCTGCGGTGCTGCAGGGAGCAGGGCAATGCTGGGCGCTGCTGGTGCCAACCCTGAAGGAGGGATTGGCCGCGAGCCCGGGTGAGAACAGACATGAGTGCTCTCACTGTGCCGCTTCTCTCCCTCTAAGGGAGATGAAAGCAATGGACTTCAACAAATTCCAGGAATTGCTAAGTAGGTCTCTTGGCAGCAAGGCTGAGGAGAAAGTGAATTAAAGCTGGCTGGGAGGTTTTCAAGGAAAGAGGGTTTGGAACAAAACCACAGCACAGTGTGGGTGGGAAGCTGCCCGAGCCCCGTGTGCTCAGGAAGCCCTAATGCAGAGGCAGGTGGGAGGCACTGGGCAGTGGGAATCACAACACGTGCACTGTGCTGGGCTGGCAGCGCTAGCGGGAGCTGAGCTGAGAGACCGAGGCTGGAGGGGAGAGCTGGAATCAGCGGAGTTGAGAAGGTGAATAAGTAGGGAGACGGTACATCACAAAACTGCAATGGTATCAGCTCTTCCCCCTCTCACTGATGGGCAGAACAAGCAATGGTAACTGAAACTGAAGCAAGAGAGATCTAGGTTTGCAGAGCTAGAAGTTATTGCTGGAAGAGGAGACTGCCAATGTGCTTTTATTTAATTAAAAACAAAACAAAAAAAAGCATTAACAAGCATTTGGATGCCAGCACCTGTGCTTGGACAGCAGCATGGGCATCAGTTCTCCCTGTGGGCTGGGAGATGTTATCCCCCAACACCGGGGTCTCTGAGCATCACAACAGCTCCTTCTTGTACTCAGTTCTGTAAAAGTACGAGTGTTGTGTTCAGGGTTCTATACCATTTTCCAACACGACGGGAAAAAGAGAAATTATATTTGTCTCAGTTTCTAATAGTAATACAATTTTCAGGCTCATGCTTAACTCCAAAAATGATGTAAATACCGAAACAGGATTTAGAATTGAGAAAAAAAGTGATTCAGATGACAAGGAGCACTTTTTTGTCAAAAACTTGTGCAGCTTGGATCTGATTTGATGTATCCTACATGCATAACAAAGCAGCTAGGTGTACTCTCCAAAATGATATTTCTAAGGACAGTACTCATTACTACTGTATAATAAATGGAAGCATAAGTCAGAGTTAGCACCGAACAGATTGTTTGGGGTTGCAAAGACAGCAGCTGTCACAGCTTGACAGCTTTCTTGTTAGTGAATCAGCTTTACTGACAGTCTTTTTGATTGAAAACCACTGTTCGCTGACAGCGTGCTAGAGCTGATATACATATGTATCTCATGAAGAATGAGGGAGAGCCATAAAGGGTCCAGGAGCTATTGCTCTGTATTAAAAAGAAGTGAAGTTTACAGGAAGGTTTTCCCCCTCAGCAGTCTGTAGCAGCACTAAGTTTCCCGAACCAGAGCAACCAGTGCGGCGAGGCGCCAGGCACACGCGCACACAAGGCCCGGTCGGGCCTGCGGTCGTTCCTCTGGCTCTAAGCAACCAAGTCACCAAAGCGCTGGTTGTTGCAGGCCCTCGCTGGACAAGTTTGTGCAACTGGGCCAAAGCGAGGGCAGCAGCGAAGCCCAGGGCCACCGTGCCAGGCTCCTGCTGGGCCGGGGGAACGCTGGGGAGCGTCTGTCACAGGGAACCATGATTCTGAAAAGAGCCCCCGTGCTCTGAGCCACATCCCACCTCTCCCTCACACACTGTGTGTGGATGACTGAGCTCCACAGGGCGGGGGTCGGCGCCTTATCCCAGCTAAGGGACGGAGCCGTTCCTTTTGCAGTAGCCCAGAGCCTTCCCCAGCGTGCCGCCTGCAGGCACCAAGCCCAGCTGCTGCCCTGAGGGGCCTGTCGTGGAAGCACGCGCGCCTCGGGGGCCTCTCTGTGCGTTTACTTATGAGATTGTCCATATAACATCATTCCTTCATCCTCAGTTTTGTGATGATTCAACAGACAAGAGCCAAAGGACTGAGTGCAATGGATGCCACCTCTGACTCTGAGATCATCGCTTAAAACAAAGCACACACGGCTCGGAGCAAGACCAAAGCTGAAACCAGAGCACCGTGGGTGGGCACTTGTAGGGCTATGCAGGTTGTTCCTGATGGACATCGGGTGGTTTTGTGACAATTGCTCATCATTGAAGAATGTCTGCATGCTTCTTAACAGCAGACAGCCTATCTCAAGTCAGCGCTGCGCTGCAGACCTGACCTCTTTCCCCTGAGGTCTGGAGCAGTGGGATTTTCCACTTGCACATTCAATTGCTGCACTGAAAGACAATTCCTGAGATGCTCTTCTGCCATTAGCAGTGCCAGGTGCAGAAGCGATGAACACCTGAATGTTGAGTTTGATATTAATCCTACTTTTGTTCAAAATACACTGGGGACAGTGCGTTCTGAATGGAACTCTTGGTCTTTCAGCCTAGAAATGACAGTGGCGATCTTGCACAGCGTGCAGCCTGAAGCACTGAAGCAGTTCAGCCCATAGCGGTGCCCCATCCTCAGGCCCTGAGAGCAGCCTTGCTGCTGGGCTCAGGGCTTCATGGCCAGCGCTGGTGTCAGCTCTACAGCTCCAAAATCCGAATCAACCTCAACATCGTTCCTCTTTATTTGAGGAGAGGTAGAAAATAAGAAAAGAAGCAGACAAAAGCTTTATGAATTATAACACCTAAAGAACAATATTGGCAGCTTTCCCTTTTTTTCACGTCCACAGCACTGATTTGTTTTAAGTCATGAAAATAGAAATATTGTTTCTCAAAGCTCCCCCCGCTGAGACCTAGTGCCTCCACGTGCCTGTGCCAGCACACGCTTGCTAACACCAGCCAAATGGCAGAAGTTATTAAAACTTGATTTAGCAACCTGACCAGGGACAAGCAGGTTGTACCAACATTGTTACACCCTTACCAGGACCGGGTGCCTCAATGGAACACTGCACAGCCAGGGTACCGCAGCACCGTGGCCAGGCCATGCACACTGCTTGTGCCGAAGAGATCTCCACTGCACAACCAGCTCAGGGCAGCCATGGCTGCGGGAAAAGATGAAACAACAATGGAGGGACTGGGAGATCTTGTTTGGCTTTTCCTGCACAGTTATGTTGGCATCGCCAGATGCACCCGAACGCCTCCCGACTCCAACCTTGCAGGGCCCAGGGAGCACAGCCTACAGCAGCAAGGAGCGCTGCAGCCACCGGGAGAAATACTGCTGCGCAACGTGCAGACTATTACAAGAAATATTTTAAGTAATTGTTTTTGCTGAAGAGCAATCTGGGCAAGTGAACACTCCTGGGAGCTGAAGAGCTCTCCATTAATTTTGGCTCTAGTCTGGAGTATTACAGAGCCTGCTGTATACTTTAAATTGCTTCTTGAAATGCATAAGCTCTTTACAGATGAGTCATCTTCTATTAATACTTTAATTTTCGTGAACTGTATTTCAGCTAGAGTTTGGAGTGGGATCACCTGGAGGCTGAGGAGCGAGCAATGGCACAGAGCTGGGAGAAAGCGTTCACTCCAGCCAGCAGGACTGCCCAGAGGGCTGCTCCTCTGCCTCTGCCAACCCTCCCTCACCCTGCGTCCTGCCAGCTGCCAGGAGCCCCCTCCTGCCTGCGGGTGGGAGACCTTCGCTTCTCTGGGGATGACAGTGAGCCACACATACAGCCTTTGGGACCAAGCAGGCCTGGAGCAGTAGCCCTTAGCAGAGCTGCTGCTGCTGTCACTGCTGTCACTGCTGCTGCTGTCACTGCCGCCACTGCCGATGGCACTGCTGTCACCACCGCCGGTGTCACTGCTGCTGCTGCCACCGCAGCTGCCTCCAGCAGATGTGAGAAGAGGATGCACAGAGGAGCCCACAACCTTCCTGCAACCCTATCTAGCTCGTCTTTGAAATGATAGCACAATAGTTACCAAAGTAGTTACTATTAAATAGTTATTAAAAAAACAAACTCTTCATTCGTTTCTGGCCGCTCATTCTCCTGCCCCGAGCTTCCCCCCGCACTGCCCTGAAGCCTTCGCGCTGTGCCCTCGCAGCGTCCTGCTGGTGACATTTTTCATGCGTATCAGGAGAGCTTGCCGCGGGTGTTCTATTATTTGCTGCAGCACAGTTTCCCAGAGATGCATAAACACACTGTATGGCATTCACTGGCACGCCATAATGACACAAGATGTGGACCTGTAACTGCCGGCAGAGTACAAATACGTGCAAATGAGTGCAGCTGTTTTTATTCCATGGCCCTGGGGGTTTTCCTGAGGATGGGGAACAGATGACTCTCAGATGGGTATTCGTGGCAGTCCCCAGCATTAGCGCTGCAGCAATGACAAATTACCAGCGCCCATGTGCCTCCGAGACAGCCAGCTCTGGTTTGGAACTGCAGAAAGAATCTGTTATTGGCTAAGTCAGAAAGGCTGTTTCCCAAGGAAACAACGCTTGCCAAGAAGCGCTGGAACACGGCTGAGCAGCGCCCTGACTCCCAGCGAGGTTCCCAGCTCTGTGCTGGACACACACTGCTTCCCACCGGAGCCATGGCCAGCACCCCGGGCACATCTCCCCTTCCAACACGCAGCCAGGCCGGCTCGCCAGACACACCAGGGGCCGCCCGGAGGAGCTCGAGCAATGCCCTCCCCAGCGACCTGAGGCCATGCCCGGTGCTAACACTCCGAGCCCTCCCAGCACAGGGCCTCGATTCACGTAGCCAGAGCCCCTGACTGTGTGCCGTGGCTATGGAATGCCATCTACACAAGGAGTGTTATAATCCGTTCTGTCACGCTTCAGCGTGAGCAGCGCTTTCCAGAATAAGCAGCGACCGCGCGGCAGTTTGCAGGACCCAACAGTAAACTGCTACGGCGCAGAAAGAAATCAATGTTAATTCCAAAGCCAAATTGCTCTCGAGTCAGTAACCTGAACTATATTGTTTTAATCTGACTTCTGAAATGCTAATAAAAATACCTGAAGGACAAAAAATGACAAACATTACTTTCAGAAGACGCTTCTTTCCCCACCAGTGAGGAGAAAACCATTTTCTTCGTATCAGATCTATTCTCCTCCCGACTCTAATTGAGATGGATTTAAATACACGACCGTCTTTATTGATCTGAATTGGTATAAGCAGTTTTTCATTAGGTGTTACTATGGGATAGTACGCCATATAACTCATACCTGTGAGCTCAGTGATAAGGACAGTTCACAACTTAAATAAATCAGAGTTTAGTCCTAATGCAGAGCAAAAACCCAACAAAGCCACAGAAGTTAGAGAGCCCTGACTCTGATTACAATGTACATCATCAAACATTCCATTTAAAGAATAGCACAACATTCTTCAGAGGTCTTTACCTTAGGTCAAAAGAACTATTCCTATTTGCACGGGGCTCACTTGAAGTATTTTGCAGGCAGCTCCTCTTCCAGGGGCTGGACCCGAAGGGAAGCTCTATTACCGACTTCAACAACAATCTGTGTTTTTGCATGGGCTGCTGCCTCACCTTTAGCTGGGGCAGGTGACTGCCCACAGCTACAGGAGCTGGCCCTCAGGTACAGAAGCAATTGCACCGTTACCCCTCTGCCTTCAGCTGTGCAAGAAGCGCTGCAGGGAAGGGGCCTTCTCCATGCTTCCACTACACATCTCCACACATCTTTCATATTACAATAGCAGCTCTGATACAAGTGGTACAGCTACTGAACCAGAACATCTGGACAGCGCAGAGAATCTGATCCTTAGGATTAGGTTAACATTTAACAACAGCAGGGTGCACAGGTGAGGACACAGGAAGCCCCACAGTCACGTTGCTGCCCACGTGCCCTGCCAGCCCCTGGCCCGTGGCAGCACGCCGTGGAGCAGCCCCGTTCCACCGCTCACATGGTTCCCTCTGCTCTTTCAGCACAGCTTTCCAGAACAGAAACGTGGAGCAGGGGGAGGACACCACGTGCTCCCAGCTCTGCTGGTGGGGCAAGATGCGAGCAGACTGACACTCTCAGCCTTCATCCCAAAGAAACCAGGAGATTTGTGACAGATGAGGCGGATGAAGCCATGCTATGAACATAGCTCGTGCCCGGCTGTGTTCTCTGCTGCACCCACAGAGTGACCTGCGATGCACAGCCATGGCTGCACTGGCACCGCCCGCACGCTGGTGCCCAGAGGGTGTGCACAGAGCAGTGCCTCCAGGAAAGCTCGCACTGAGCTGCGCGGATCTGTGAGCAGAATCAAATATTCACCAGCAGCCAGAGTTTGAAGAGTCCCCAGTGTGACTTGGAAGCCAAAATCCCATTTTTGAGAGGCAACCAGAGAATTCAGAGAAACATGTTTCACAGGAAGTCAATTAAACCGCACTCTGGAGTGCTTTTAACTTTTAAAGTGTAATTTAGATACTTCGAAACAGTATTGTGGAGTTAAATCTTCCAAGGCACTGTGCACATGTGCCTCTCAGAATGGTCAGTGGGAATTGGGGCTGCAAACTGTGCTGCGCTGTTACAAGGCCGGGCAATGCTGCAGGCCCTTGTGATTAATGAGCAATGTGATGGCACAGGGACAGCATCAGCCACCTCCATCTCCAGGTAAGGTCCCTTTTTGCCACGGCCAGATGTGAGCGCACGTGTTCATCCGATCTGAGTGTGATTCTGGTTGAAGAATTGACACAGAGAGGCATGGGTTGCAAGGGACCACTGCCTTTTTATTTAATAACGTATTCACCTCGATGGAAGGAAACTCTCTTTGCTGACTGCACCTTGCCCAGGAAATGTCTTCCTTCGGGTGGCAGTGAGGCACTCTCTGGGAGCACAAAGTCACAGCCCCGTGTCCGGGCACTGGGAGCCCCAGCACACACTTGAGTTCCATCATATGTTTCCTGGTAGGTCTCGGGTTACTGATGTAATTAGGTTAGAGTGGCTTGTACAGTATGTCTGATTTCAAAGTAAAATCAGAGCACTGCGCATAATATTATGCAAGTGTCATAGCAACAGTAAGGCAGACTTCTAAGAAATGCTAATGAGTTAAGCTGTTCTGCAAAACCCTAACCTGGCCAAGCAAAAACAAACACAGCACTTAAAATTCATACAAAAAACTCACACATTCCTCCATAAGAAAATCTAAAAAAAAAAAAAAAACCAACACTAAAAAACACAAAATATCAAACTATGGCAGCAGGAAAGAAAGGAGCAGGAAGGGAGCAGTGCAGATCTGCGCACAGCCACCTGTAGCAGTGCTGGGTGCTTGCTGAGCTCATAGCCCTCACTGCATGCTGAACCCAGCCCTCACTGCATGCAGAGCACCCAGACCCACAATGCTCGCTCCACTCAAGGCTGGACAGCAGCCACCAGACATGGGTGCCACCAAGGGCTGGATGAAGCCAATGCAAAACTACAGCATTCCAGAGCCACAGGCAGGTGCCAGGGAATTATAAACCACACCGTTTGTCTTTGTTCCCCATAAAAATGCCATTCAGGTAATCAAAGATGTGAAAGCACCTGGAAGATGCCAAGATGAGGAGCGATTGCCAGCAGGTCTGTCAGCACGGTGTGCCAGGCCACCAGCCCCGGCTGCAGCACAGGCAGGCTGAGTGCCTCAGGATAACCCATAGGGTGAGCACAGCAAACAGGCTGGCTTTAAGCAGCACGTGCTGCCTGCGGGGCTGGCCCCATTGGGGACACCTTGCAGGGGGACCAGGCAGAGCCCCGCGGTGACACCGAGGCAGGGACACAGCATGGCTTGGTACGGGTTACCTGGTCATCTGCTCATGTCTGTTTCCTTTTTTCCATATTTTCAAGATGGAACAGATCTTTGAACAAGGGAACGGTTTTGCAAGCAGGCAGTGGTCCCTTCCGTAGCAGGAGCAGTTTGGGTTACCTTCCTGTTGCTCTATCGGCTGCTCACAGAGCAGCTTCCTCCTCTGCGCATCCTCAGCACTGTGACTGCAATTTGCACCTCCCCAGCAAGCCCCAGCGCACCTGGCCTTCAATCTGCTGCGTGACGGGGTTCATCAAGGCTGAAATTAAATCACTGCCTCTTAATTTGAGATGAATGGCTTCTCTTTCCTCTCCAAAGGCAGCGGAACTTAATTCAGTACAGTCCACAAGATCCAGCTTTCACAGAGCTGTTTGGGACCCGGTTACGTGGCATCTGGGAAGAAGGACCGCCGCAATACACCTCCACTTTAAAAGTCCACGTTTACCATTTATTTAGGTAACTGAGAATTGTATCTAAATTAAAATAAACGCCAGCTTCGGGATGCACACATCTCATTCTTCATCACCTCAGCATGGCCGCAGCTCTTCTGGGGACTGTCGCCTTTAATCTTTCTAAGTGTGTCACCGTAAAGCGGAGAGTGAGCGGGGCTGCAGTGACAGGTGTGGGGTACGGGGCAGCTCCTGCTGAGCCAGGCAGCGGTGTGCTCACAGGGGCTGCGAGCTCCGCATCTATCCATCAGCACTTGCTTTATAAATCATAGTAGAAAACGCTAATAAGATTTGCTTTGAAGTGAAATCGTGTTGCATTTTATCGATTTTAACACAATCGGGGAGAGTTTTCCCTTCTCAGGACCCAGCCCCCTCGCACCACCCCTCCTTACCGCCTCACTGACGACTGTTCCCCTCAGAATGCAGACAAACACAAACACACCACAGCCTCCGGGGACACCGCTTTACAAAGGGAAACCACGGGGACACACGTAAGTTACGGGGACAAAGGGACCTGGTGCTGAGCCACACCGGAGGGTGACTCCTTAGAGTTCAAGGAGCCTGCAAACCAAAGGGAAGAAAGGAACGGGAGCTGGGGGAGCAGGGGTGACGGTCAGTGGCTGGAGTGAGCGCTGCCCACAGCCCAGGGCTCCCGCCGACAGCAGCCGTGCCCTGCAGGGAGCAGGAGCTGTGGGGCCGAGCACGAGGACAGAGCACTCAGCACTCTGAAGTGCACGAGCGGTTTGCTGACCACGACAAATCTTTCACATATACAAACAGTTCCATGCTGCGGACAGATCCTAGTTTTGCATCGCTTCAATTTTTATTTTTATTTTTTTTTATTTTTTGGACATTTTCTTCCATAGTTGCAAGAAACTAAGACAAACTACTTTGCATGTCCCCAGTGCAGACTTAGCAGTATGCCTGAATTTGGCGCAGAAACCTAGTGCCAGGTGCACCCACGCTACAGCCAAGGACACTTCCTGATATCTTCCCCCTGCCATGAATGGAAGTGCCCTGCTGTCAGGCCCGAGCTGCCCTGCTTGTGGCTGGCACCGAGACCCACGCACCTCCGTCATCACGGCCCCCCTGGCTCGGCGTTGAGGGAGGGCACATCCCAACCCCTGCAGCTCGGCTGCCTGACAGCCACGCTCCTGGCCATGGGGCACAGGGCACGGTGAGGTCCCGCTGGCCTTAGTGCTCCCAGCACTGCCACAAGGCTGTTCTGGGGTACAGCCTGCGTGAAGGTTGTCACCCCACAGCACCCGCTCACATTTATAGAATCACAGAACCATTCAGGTTGGAAAAGCTTTCCGAGATCCTCAGTCCAACCCCCACCCACCCCCCCGTGCCCACTGCCCACGTCCCTCAGTGTCACATCCCCATGGCTCTGGAACAGCCCCAGGGACGGTGACCCCCACCCCTGGGCAGGCAGTGCCAGAGCCTGACCCAAATGCTTGACCCAAGCATGTATATCTGCACAACGCCTCTTCCTGACAGCCTTCCAGTAACAACAAACTGCACACAACCAGGGGGCACTTGTTCCACCAGCACTGTGGTTTTCAGCCCACAGCTTTTAGAGAGAGCTGTGATGAACTCAGCCTGTGGGTTGTGGGGGACACGCAAATCCAGGGCTTCGAGCATCTGTAAATCAGTAACGATGCCACAGCAATTTTCGGAGTAGGAACTGCTGCAAATCACAAGCTGGGTAATTGCACTTAACCTAAGAAAATTCACAGCTAGAGTGGATTAGTGTAATTATTCCCATTTTCTTTCCATTTTTTACATTTTTTGGAAGGGAAAAGAACACCGTCTTGAACATTTCATGTTGTACCAAGTGTCAAATCAAATTCGATCCCAAATCAGAAAGCATCCCACTTCTGCAGACACCCAAGGAAGGCAGAACCGTGGGCTGCAGCCCTGCAAGAGGCCATGCTGGCACAGAGCAGTGCCCCCAGCGCTGGAGGTGTGGCAGAGCACAGCTCCCTGTGCCAGCAGGGCCTGCACTCCCCATCCTGTTGCACAGCCACGACAAGTTAAACCAGAAACGTTTCAGCCCAACAACCACAGAAATTACTCAATGAATTACCACGGAGCCCAGAGCCCGCAGCAGAGCCCGGCCTGGGCCACATGCCGGCCCCGCACTGCTGCCAGCACCGCAGTCGGGTTTGAACCTGGGTCCTCTCCTAGCGATCTCTGGCCAGAGCCACTCACACCTCAGACACCACAGGCTTTTTGCTACTCTTCCACCATAAAACATCTACAGTTTCATCAAAAGCAGCAGTTCTCTGTGTTACATTTTTCTTCCCAGCAGTGCCCCTCTCCTCCATTGGATTTAGTGATTAGAAACCAACGTGACTTACAGTTTACTGTGACTTTTACTTTTTTCACGTCTGGGACTGAGACGTCGTTTTCTGCGCTGCATTCATACTCCCCAGCCTGGTCTCTTGTAATTCCGTAGATGTCCAGGTACTGCCCGCTCTCAAATGGTTTTGCTGAAATGAAATAATCAGAGACAGAAATTAGGTGAGGCTGAGCACAGAGAGCCCGAAGGCTCACTGAAGTCTGCAGAGCACCCACCCCTGGGACAGGATGCACAGAACAGGGGAGCAGTGCTGAGCAGCAGCTGGTGAGACCTCACTTAGAGCTAGAACCATAGAAGCATTGAGACTGGAAAAGCCCTCTGAGCTCCCCGAGCCCACCCCCAGCCCACCGCCCCATGCCCACTGCCCACGTCCCCCAGTGCCACATCCCCACGGCTCTGGAATCCCCAGGAATGGTGACCCCCACCCCTGGGCAGCCTGTGCAGTGCTGACGGCTCCTTGGAAGGGAACCTGGCATGTTGCTCCTGCCCCATGTCCACTAGCACACATCCCCACCCACTGTTACATCAATCTTATGCAGAACTATGCCTGTATTTTTATAATACCGTAAACTCAGTTTAATGCAATTCACTCACACACACTTGAAAACGTTAAAATTTAAACATTTTTAAACTCTCCTACCCCCAGAAATTTTGCATCCAGAATACACGAGAAAGCTTCTAGCAAGAACTAGAGATAAATATTTTTTCTTGGGGAATACACAGACACCGCTTTCCATCTTTCCTATTCTTTTGTACAGTATTTCACCTTCCTCAACCTGTTTTATTCCTAGAGATTTCCCATGGCTATGTGGAAGAAATTAAATGGTTATGTGAAAGGTATGTACATAAACGTACGGAGGCAGATTTGCATTACATCGCTGCACATCCTGCTCAGAAACAGATGGACAGTCATGGGCAGCAGAGAGAATACACTGCGTCTGAAGACACCAGTGTTGAGGAAGAGCTTCAGGAGACTGTTCTGCTTCCAGACTGCTCCTGTGATGTCTCCCAGAGAGATGGGAAAGAGAAAGAAAAACAAAGAGTTCAGGAGGGAAACCCCGGCTGCCCTGAAGCCCAGGAGCTGGGGGTCACTGCTAGAAGGAGTCTGGGACCGACTCTGTGCATGGCGTTTTGGGCACAGGACAGAGAGAGTAGGGTATCGTGTCCATGGGGACTCCTGGCAGGTTTGCAGTCACCTCGTAACTAGACATGCTGAAATGCCTAATGATACGGAATTATCTGCTGGGGATATGTTGGGCGATAGGAGCAGGTTCTCCAGCCTGGGAGGGAAGCACCTGTGAAGCCGAGCTGGAGTGCCCAGTTCCTGCTGCAGCCTGGTGACACGGTGCCCCGTAAAGCAGCATGTGTGTAACTGCTGGGGGGGGAGCACAACGAGAACCGTGTTCACATATGGTCCCTGGCGTCAGGTGGAGCGCGCACGCACCTCGCCATATGGACAGCTTTTCCAAGGCGTGGATGGATGGGTTTTACAAAGGCTGTGCCTTCCTCTCCTGGTGCTAAACATAAGTCAGTAAGAGGAAAAATCTGATGCAAGTCCAGGGTGGCTCTGAAAAACTCTGAGGACTTCACCTGAGCCAAGGCTGTTGTTGTGCTGTCTGTTTGCTCATTTTCCATATCTCCTGGGATATTTAAGCCACAACACAGCCCCAGCTCAGGCACTGCGAGCCCAGCCCCGCTCCCTGGTGCTCCGGAGAGCCGGTGTCAGCACGCGGAGCCCCACATGGGTCTGGGAGTGCGAGCGGGAGGCTGAGCCGGGCCGGTCCCGCTGCATCGCGGCTCCAGGCCGCAGCCAGGGGAGAGTCCCCACGCAGCCTGAAGGGCCTGGCACGGGCTCACCCGCACGTACGCTGCCTCGTGTGGGCTCCGTGTGAGCGGCCAGGTGGGCTCTCCTGTGGCAATGCCATCAGGATGTCATCTGACTGTCGGCTGTGCTCTAAGCGCCCGCGGCCCATCAGGTCCCGTAGGCTGGCGGGCGCAGACAGGGTCACAGAGGCACCTTCCTTCTGTCCTGGAGAGGAGTTGTTGTGGGATGCTGAGAACAGCCCAAACAATTGGATTCACCGAGGAAAACGGTCTGAAGCTGCTCCTACTACTTGCCACGCATTCAGGGTTTGAAATGACATCAAATGCTGTAATCGTACAGGATGTGCTCTTCTCCCAGGGGCTGTGGGTTAGCCGAACAGCTTGCTGTCTGCTAGGAGAATGGGCCTACCACATTAGGCACCATTTAAACATCATCAGTGCAAGGACATTAGGCTTTAGCGATGCCATGCTCCACATTTGTAAAGAAAAATCAGATAAAATGTAAAGAAAAAAATGTCTGAAAGTGGCAGATAAATGGAGGGCTGGAGGAGATCTCTCTGCTGAAGAGATGAAACAAGAAAAGCAGTTTGGCGAGGAAGGCGTGCTGATGAAAGAAAAGCTGTGAGCAGCGGCTGACAAAGCAGAAAGTTTCAGAGGTGGAGACAAACAAGGTCACATCTGTACGTGCAATATTCGGGTACGGAGCGGAGCAAAGGGAGCTGCATGGGTACAGCACATCTCGGCCGGCTATCGAGAGCATCGTCCTCACCAAACTGCGTGACAGTGTTTCTTCACCACGATGCATAGATCAGCAAATTTTAAGCGTTTTAAAGGGAAAAAACAATCATTTTTTTCCTTAGCTTCGACGCTACGCAATAACATCAGAGGAGAAATAACTTAGAAACCACGCATAGTTCTTTCATTGTCCACTGCTTCCTCGGAGCTTCCCTGGCTGTGCAGAGCAGGGGCTGCTCCTGCAGCAGACCTAGGCACATTTCCCTCTTTCCCAGGGAACTTCTGCAGTAACCAGCTGAGCATGAGCAGGGCCACGCTCACTGGGGGAGGAGTGCAGCCCAGCCCATGGCAAGGGGCGATGGCCCTGCAGGAACCCTCCTACCCACTGCTCTCAGAATGATGCTCTGCAGGCAGTGCCCTGTGAGCTGCTTGGAGGGAGCTATTCGACTCAAGCGCATCTGCGGGTCCCTCCCTTTGCACATTCATTTTCCGTCTGTAGTTTATTGAAACTGGAGGCATTGCTGAAGATAAATGAATCATTAATGACTACCTTTTTCATATTTCTTCTCATCCCTCAAAAGATATTACTGGTTTTTATGAAGTGTGTGCATTTTAAAATAATTCTTGATGTGTTTGAAATAGAATTTATTCATAAACAGGGCCAGAAGAGATGATTCTGGGAAATAAATGGAAGCACTGCAGGCTCCAGAAACGTGAGGGTGTGGTGCTTAGGGACAGGCTTTAATGGGCATGGTGCTGAGGTGCTGATGGTTGGATGCGGTGATCATCAAGGTCTTTTCCAGCCTTAATGATTCTATGGTTCTATGGCACCTGCAGGTCGCCTGCTGTCCCCTCCTGAGCATCACTGGCGTGCCCAGCCTCCGCTCCTGCCTGCAGCCCGTGCCCGGCCCGCCATCAAAATGGGGCAAAGGAGAAAGAAGAACAATAAGCATAAAGGAATATAAAAAGAAAAGAGGATTTGAAACGTTAAATAGAAAACAGAGGCATCTGTTGGATTTTAGAGATCCTTTCTCCAAAAATCTACGCACGTCCCAGCACCGGCACGCTCTGCTCCAAGATGAGCATCTCCCATAGCAGTTGTGAAGGATGCTTCACTGAAGCAAGGGGAGAGAGGGAAACCTGCACTTGCTCGGCTTGGTTTTCAACACTGAAGACTTGGTCTCACTGAAATATCTTGAATGATTCTTAAATCGCTCACTCACAAGTGCAGTGTTTCTCGAATAAAAATGAACTAGTATCTGAGGGAATAAACTAAGCCTGTTTTAAAACTTTAATTTTCATGGCATTTTATGAGTTATTAATGAGTTCATCTACTTTTATTGAGAAGTGAGAAATACATCCCTCTTGTTATAAAATTGTCGAAAAGTCATTATTATTTCTGTGCAATCCTTTTGTCTGGCTTTCGTTTTGCCCTCTCTTACTCACTGAGATTGTGATCTTACTCTCAGCCCTCAGTTCCTTCACAAAGACCCAATTATGTGACCATCTGAGCACGAGCGCTCCTCTCCTGACAACCGCATTCTAACAAGAGGGCTTTTTCAGTCTGCTTAAAGATTTTAAGAAGACTTGAGGATTTCTAGGAATATCTTTAATTGTTCCTGAAGGGATGCTCAAAGTTCAGGAACGGTCCCGATAATAACGACATTTTTCTAAGAATTCTTCCTCAGAAACCCACTAATCGCAGCCAGTGTAATGTCACTTGACCCCAGCACGATGGATCATGTACTGGATGTCACTTAATTGGATCCTAATACTCCACGTATCCCCCAGCAATGATCTTAGGAGTATCATTAAGGAAAAGAAAGGCCAGAAGGCCCGCGGCCTGAAATCGGAAGACGTCGTATTTTGTATGGGAGAGGTGTGGCTTCGGAGGATCATTATTTTTCCTGTATCCAAAGGCAAAGGAAAGAATTGCAACAAACCATTTATATTAAGCGCTAATATTTGCATTGCTGTCTTTAAACTGCTAATTAATCCCCTCATTTACTCCGTGTCGAGCTCCACACCATTTCGTCTTGAGTCCTTGGGACGCTGCCAGCAGCGTGTTTAATACGAAGGAAGCGCTGACTGAACGGCGCGTGATGCCTTCACAACGGAACACTCCGCTTCAGAATCACCAGCCGGGCCATTAAATCCGTCTGAAACATTAATCACAGAACGCTCAATCCCCGCATGGCTGCAGCACAGACGGATCGATCCGTGCAAGAGCAGGGGCTCCCCATGGGCCACCGACCCACACGCACCCTCCCCACGGTGGGCAGAGGACTGCGGCACAGCCTTGTGGCAGGGCACGGCCCCTCCAGGGCCCACACAGCATGTCTGGAGCACAGGGGGGGGGTGACGTGGTGCCAGGGGCTCCAGTTTGGGTGTTCGATGAAGAATGAATGAGCTTCAGGTGATGTGTGTCACAGCAGCTGGGCCTGCCAGGGCTCCAGTCCTGACAAGAAGGCACAGGGCCACCAGGTGGGAGGAATCCTGGCTGCCGGTGGCCAAGTGGCTGCTTCGAGCTGCTTCCCTGTCCCAGAAAGGCCATAGCAAGGGGCTGCGCTGTTCCACAAGCAAGCAGAGCAAAGGGCTGTGCAAAGCACTGCAGCACTGAGAGCTGAGAGCCAAGAGCTTCCCTGGGTGGCACAGAATGGAGAGATCAAGTCAGGGCTGAAAAAGAAAGGGTCTGAACCACAAACCCAGCCAGAGGCCAGCAAATGAAGGCCCTGTAGAGCCCAGAGGCACTGAGCCCCAGTTGGCATTGCCTTTGTCAGCACAGCGTGCTGGCACTGAAGGCATTACTTCTGGTTCCAGTTGGTGCCGTGCTTCCAAAGCAGAGTTGCATTTGTGCAGTGCATTCACGGCTGAGGGCTGAGAGCCTGCCCCTGTCCCCACAGCCAGCACCGCTCAGGGACCAGTGCAGTCACAGGGCCCTGGCTCCCCCTGCCTGGCCTTGGCCCACCGCCCCTGGCAGGTCTGGGTGCTGCTGGCTGCTCTCCTGGCCCTCCCTCCCAGCTGCGAGGAGCAGATGTTTTGGCTCAGCCCGGTAATGCTTCACCTGAACAAGGAGCTCAGCGTAATGAAGCCGTTGCTGGCGAGATGAGTGATGATGGCATAAGGGAGGCACATCACTGTCGCTGCTTATCAGATTAGAGTGCTGAATTATTTCGCATTCTGCTGCTTGGACACCTGGAGGGAAGGAGCTGCGCCTTCGGCGTGCTGCGGCCATCCATCTGCCAGCAGTGAGGGCGGTGTGCCAGGGCCACCCGCGGCCCCACGCCTCCAGTGGGGCAGGAGCTCGTGCCACCCTATTGGAGTACGAGCAGCTCCTTGTCCTCCAGAAATGCTACCACGCACGTATCGAACACGGCAGAGGGAAAGAGTGGTGGGTGCGAGATAACCCCCACCAACAGCACTGCCTGTCGGGCTCTCAGGGCTTAGCAGGGCAAAAGACACAAGCCAGAAACCCCTTTTTTCTGAAACCTTTAGTTTTAAAACCGTTTTGAATCAGTAGAAGGAACATTTAGAAAGACAAGTTGGCACTTTGCACGCTCACAAAGCCCTGGAAATCTGATAGTAATTCATGTCAGTTAGGTATTATCAGCCTGCAAATCCCGGCTCAGAGCACTCGCACATCAACAAAACACTTCTTATTTCTGTCACGTGCAGATGTGTGGATAACATCTGAAAAATAGTGTTTCTCTAGCAGAAGTGCAAATGGAACAAAATATTTGACATTAGCTGAGCTCATATCAAGCTTCTGTTTGTTTCTTAGGATTTAGCTGGAAGTTTAAAAAAAGCCTTTTTGCTTTTTTCACCCCCTTCAAATCTCAGCCCTGTGTGGCAGTCCGCATCCCGCAGCAATCGCGCTGCCTGCTCGGGGCTGGCGCTGCCTTTTGTCCTGTAATTGAATTGAACCAGCTCTTAGACCCCTTCTTCCCAGACAGCCCTATCATATGAGTGCACCGAAGATGTATTACACTAATACCTCGTCAGAACGACAGAGCTATGATCATACATTAATGCAATACATCCTTGCGGCTTTGGGGCTGTCCAGGAACAATACGACTGGCGTTAGGTCATTAGGTTCTGCTCAGTCCTATCACACTCATGCACACACCCCAAGGGCAAGCGAAATGTGTGCATGAAGCAGGAGGAGGCAGACGTGAGTACATTCAAACCTAGCATCAGGGTGATTTCTAGGAAATTGCAAATCTCCTCAATATTTGTGAAAAAAAAAATTGTTATTCCGCATGTGCTAAACAGTTCTTACTTGGTTGGTTGGTTGTTTTTGGGAAACACTTCAGTGCCACCTTTCTCCAGGAACGAGACTGAATGCACCGAGTACCCTGGTGCTATGGATTTGCCTTTCATTCAGTGTGGGAAAACCTGTCTTTATTCAGCTTAATTAATACTTTCTAAAAACATGCACTCCCAAACATGTGTACGTGTATGTACTGTTGATCCTCATATTTCAGGAAAAAAATGGAATCTGGACTGGAAGCTATGGTGATAAAGCTGTGAGAAAAGGGCAAGACAGAAGGGAAGGTCTGGAAAGGGTGAAACTGGAAGTCAGCAGGAACCATAGACTCATAGAATCATAAAGGCTGGAAAAGATCCCCAAGATCAAGACCAACCATCAACCCATCACCACCATGCCCATTAAACATGTCCCTGATGGCACTTGAGTGGTGACTGCTCTCTCACTGGGATGGCAGTGTGAATTGGTGCCATTGGCCACCACACTTGGACAAAGGAAGAGCCAACCAAGCGAGGTAACATCTACACCAATGAGGAGAAGAACTTAATTACTCACTGCATCTCACTGCCACTAGGTTGTCTGAGACCTACTACTAGGATGTATTTGAAGAACATTCAACAGAACACTACTGCGCTGCCATAGACCTCCACACAAGAAGGAGGTTCCTGTACTCAGTTGCTACTTTTGCCTGCAGCTGTGAAACTCACTAGCAAAATGTACACCACCACATCCATTGGCACTGAGCTGCTGCTGCTCCGTCCCTGTGCTGCGGGCAGGGGTGGCCGTGGGGGTAGCACGGTGCTGGGGTCCTGCATAGCTGTGCACGGTCAACCATGCTCATCAGCGCCAGCAGCGCGCAAACCAGCTGGGCTCATGGTGTTTGTCTGAAACGTGGGCAACTTCATCTAAAGCCTCTTGTGATAAATATGACTGTGAAGTTGAGCACTCCAAGCAAAGCCAAAGGTGAAGCTGCTCCTGCAGTTACGGATGCCGCTCTCTGTATGCACACACAACGCCGATGCACCCAAGGCCCCGCACGTTGCAGCCCAGCACCGGCCGAGAGCTGGGGACCGGCTCTGCTTCTCTACAGCACGTAGCCTGCTTTGCACCTAGACAAACCCCGGGGTTCCCCTTCTCCTTGGCAGCCACGAAGCACACGGCGCTGTGGCGCTGGTGCACAGGGTGCAGCCTGCACGGCCCCATGCTGCAGCAGGAACCTTCCTGCAGAAGGTCTGGCCAAGAGCGAGGTGGGAGGAAGCTTTCACGTACAGCACCAGGATCCCGCAGAGCGCTAACATCTCGAGTCTTGCGAATGGCTTTTGTTGTTACTGCTGGTGGCAACGTTTGCAGAGTTGCTTTTCAAAAATGGAAATGCACCAGCACGCTGCCCAAACAAGTGTTAAGAGCTAGAATTATGCTTCTAGCGGACCTTAATTCTTTAAAATTCTGCTTTTGTTCTTAGACTATTGATGCTGCACTTTGCTCCTAAATGTCAGAACAAAATAAGTAATACCTGCGATTTATTCAGATGACATTTCAACAATGCAAGATTTTCAGATTACAAACTGTGGCGCCGCGTTCCTTACGGTGCTATGCTGAATGTGTAGATTTTTGTGGATTTACATAATGGGTTTGCATAATGAATATTTATATAATGAATGCATTTCCATAATGACTGCAAGTTAAACATGCACCGTAAAGATTACAGGCCAATAATTTATGTACTAAGTTAAAAATCACCTCTAAATACATTTTATTTTTAGTCCTCCGAAAGGTTCATTTTATCTCTTGTTCAAAAAAATTGAAGCCGACCTTATCCGAGTAAAGGCTGCTCCGATGCAAATCGCGATAATATTCTGGCATCAGTCTACATTGAATCATTTGTATTCCGAGTTTTCCCTTTCTTATCTTCCAGCAGCAGCTTTGACAAACAATTTCAGAATATTATAAATACAATTCTTTAATATAATTTAGTGTTGTGTTCTAGATGCGACGCTTGCGTGTAATCCTCATTAGTGCCACCGGGAATTATGGGGGGAAACTGATAGAAATTACAAAGTGCCGATGAAGCTCACGTGTAGATAAAGGTAATTTGCTGCAGGCATAACACGAGCCCATACGAGCCTGGCGTTTCCAGCTCTCCCTCATTTCCCTGGATCTCAGGGCCGTTTATGGCTCAGTACCAGGGCGTGCAGCTGAACCCAGGCGCGGCGCGGTGTGCCCGACACGCTCTCAGCAGGGCCGGCGCGCTCTGCTCGCTGCACGCCTGCTCCCAGCGGCACACGGGAGGCCAGGGGCTGATGTGCAGCTGCACAGCAACGAGGAGCAAAGCTGTACGAGCGGGCAGCAAACCTAAAGGTGGCCCTGATGCCAACCTATGGGGAGGAGGGAAGCGCCCATGCATGCCAACATCGTGTTCCTGCCCACACGGACCCAGGGCTGGCTGCTCAGCCAGCAGCCCGCGGCAGCTGCCCAGCCCAGCCCGCAGGCCACGGCTTCCCTCTCCTCTCTTCCCCTGTCCTTGGGCCAGGGCACGAATGCAGTGGGCTCTCTGAGGGCCCCGTGCTCCGTGCACCTGCCTGGACTCAAGGTGAGGGGGTCCTGCTCCTCAGCCTGGGTGGACTAATTCTCCTCTTCTGCTATTTTCCTCTATAGGACAATTTTAGCGGCTCCTTTCTGTAAAAAACCTAATGCTTTATGCTATTACTCTGAAGTATCGCTGCAGTTTCCAATAAAATTTTATTTGACATTTAGTTAAAATCCATTTTTTGCTGCAACTGATTTTTCCCTCGTCCCCCAATGGATACTTCCAGCAGAACTCATTGTCATTGCCTTAAAGGTCAGAAGTTATTCTTTTTTTTTTTGGCTCTCGCTTCGGAAAGGAAACTGCTGCCGGACGATGACAGCCCGTGGAAAGCAGCAGCTCGTGGAGCCGTCCTTCCCTGCAGCACACGGCTGCCAGAGAGCTTCTGTGAGCAAACAGAGGGCCCCTCACTGCCCTCTGCAGTGGGGTTGCCCACTTGGGGGTGGGTGGGCTGCAAGGTCCCGTACAACCTCAGGCATTCTGTGGTTCTGTGGGTTGTAAGGTTGAATGGGAGGGAAATCTCGAGTCTATGGTACGATGTGTTTTAGCTTTCACTTCTAGAGAGCCCTTGGATTGGCTTTAACATGAGCTATCTGATAATTGCCCGCAGCCTGTTAAAATGAACTCCTGTTCAGATGAGCCCTGGCTCTTCAAGCTACGATGACACTGCCTTGTCCTGTACACCCGGGCAGTCACCTGCACCCCAATGAAAAGCATGACCTCGTCCAGGTGCCTTTCTTTGTCCCTTCCCATGTTACAGACACATTACAGCTTTCACTCATGCGAGCTTAAATGTGACGGAGCTTTCCCTTTGCACACATGTGGTCAGACACACACATCCTGTAAGGCACACAAAAGCAGCACAGTCCCAACTCCGAAAGCTGAAAATGATGGGACTTGGCAGGAAGCTCCCAGCGACAGCTCCGGGCACTCACCTGATGGAGAGATGTGCCTCCAGGAAATGGACGGCTCTGGTTTCCCGGTGGCCAGACACACCAGAGTAACATTGCTGCCTTCGTTCACAACGATGTCACTCGAAATACGAAATATCTTCGGAGAAACTGAAAGGAAACCAGGAGAGGTTGTAAGGGAATGCCATCGAGTCAGTGCCGCCGTCAGAGCAGGGGCCGAGCAGGGCTGTGCTTGTGCATCGCCACGGCCACAGAACCACGCCAACCTGCTGGGAGGTCAGGAAGCAGAAGGAAACAACGCCAGCCTTGTCAAGGTGTGACCACAGCCATTTCAATCACGTCTGCAGCACAGCACGGGGACTGCAGAGGAAAGCAGCAGTTTCCTCTGTGTTGTTCAGAGCAGGAATTGCTACGGGAGCCCAGTAAAGTGCTGCTGACGGATGGATGCTCCCGTTTGGGAGAAGGCTGAGCTTGCTCGTGACAGCTTGAAAAGAAAACGGAATTAAATTCTGCTTATACTTTAAAAAATAATGACGCTTATTACATCTACATCTACATCCATGTGTACATGGGTGCACATATCTGTTCAAGGAGGACACCAAAACAAACACATTTGTTTCTGTTGCTTTGTGTTTCTTTCCGGTCTGCAGTATCAGATAAGGAAAGATTTCTTCCCTAAACCCCACTATTTGTCCATCTGGTCATAATGCACAGCCCCACAAAGAGCAAAGGGAAGCGGGGAGCTGTAAAGAGCCTGCCCTTACAGCAGTGAGATACTGCAGGAAGAGGTCTTGGGATTCCAGCAATAAAGGCAGAGATTTGGGATTTCAAAATTGTAAACATGTGTGTGTGTGTGTGTGTGTGTGTGTGTGTGTGTGTGTGTACGTAGTATTTCTTTGCATATTTCATTGCTACGTTTGATAAGAGACCAAGTGGATGCAGTAACAAGTCTTACCCAACTGATGTTTCTGAAAAGCACTATTTTCTAAAGAATAAATAAAGCTGTAAGAGATGCAGACCTTACAAGTGGGTGTTTCGGAGCCACCTGCGATGGCTGATTCAAAACCAAAGTACTCTGCAAGGTAAATAGCGAGTACCAGAGAAATGAGAAAAGAAATAAGTGTTCCAGAGCCGTGGCACTGAGGGGCATGGGCCGTGGGCATGGGGGGGTGGGCTGGGGGTCTTGGAGAGCTTTCTCAACCTCAGTAATTCTATGGTTCTATGTTTTTATGTGTCTGTGTTCGGTGTGCTTCGGGATCTCCACCTGCAGATGTTCTCCAACCCTTTCATAGGTCCGTCGAAGTTACTGCATCAGAATGAGTTGCGGTCAGAAAACTTCAAGGAAGGTGGAAATTCTCTGCGCTTGCCCACGGCTACAAATCTGTGAGCAAAGAAAATTAAAAGTCTGTGCAGCGTACTGTTAATTAGCAAAGAAAGGCTGTCTGCGGGGAGATCAAAGGTCTGGGAAAGGCCTTTCCCACTTCCCATGAGAGTGAAGGTCGGTGCTGCCATCCTTTGAAGTTCCAGCAGCTCTACACACAGCCACTCCAACAGCAGAAGCCGCCTGAGCTTGCCAGCCTCACTCCCAGAGGCAGCAGTCCCCTCCTCCTATCCACCTGGTGCCCTGGGAAAGCACACAGTCCTCACACGGCGTTTGCAGGAGCTGAACCACACGCAAGAGTTACTTCCAGACGGGGGCAACTCATTGATCAGAGCTCTCAGAGGCTCCCTGCAAAGAACCGCTGCCCAAACCCGCCCTGCAGAGCCCGGTGCTCTGAGCAGCCCCTGCCCTGAGCTGCAGCTCCGAGTTTGCGTGCAGAGCAGGAGGGATCGATCTGCTCCCCAGCTGCCGAGCTGCCCTGAGCGCTCATCTCGGCTGAGATGCAGAAATCCTTTGGAGAGAAAAATATCACGAGCGGTGCAGCAAATGCTGGGGCTTTATCCAGACAGCAGTATTTTAAAAATACCCTCCTAAGCCTGAGCCACATACTTCTTGTTCCTTCAGGAAAGACGTACTTGTGGCAAGCTAAGTGAAGGAATCAAATAGCACAGCCCTTCTCACAAGTAAATATGTACAGGTGGTTGATGTGGTGTCTATCTGGAATTGTGGGAATGCCTTCCAGATACAACAAATGTTACAGCCTAGGATTTCCAGCAGTTTCTTATTCCAGGTTCTGTACCTTCGATGGTAGAAAAACGGAGATAGGCTCCTGCTTTAGCACTGTTACGCAGTGCTAGAAGTGGATTTTCGTATAGCTGCTACACAGTCCTATTTACCCAGGTCACTTATTGGCCAAAAATGGTCACCACACAGAGGGGCCCTGGCTGGAGCACGCCCTGCTGCCCGTGGCACCTGGGTGCCCAGCAGACACTGCAGTCCCCTGGTGCTCAGCCTGTGCTGGGGTCACGGTCAGACCAGAGCGGCCTCTTCCCCGCATCCATGGCCAGAAGCGGATGCAGGAGCGTTCCACTCGCTGCTCAGTGCACTGACCTGAGTCTGACGGATAAAATCCAGCTAGAAGTAGGGCAACGTGAATTTCAGCGCTCGACTGCCGGTCCTTCGGCAGAACCACGAGGCTCCTGAAGAGCAGAGGAGAGCTGGCTCATATCAGCACTCGTAATCAAATTTCCAAAAAGACACGTTTCCAGAGAGAACGCACTGACAGCACTGCCACAGGCAGGAACCTCGCACTGAAACAACAGGACTTCATTCAGCTCGCCCTGATGAGCATCTCTTTTCCAAGACAAAGATCAGCACGGTCTGCTCTTTCCTCCGCCGCCTAAAATCCGAGCACTGTCCCCATCTGCCCCTGCCCCTCCCATGAGGCTCTGTGCTCTCCTTCTCACCCACTCCCTTCCAGCTGTGCCCACAAGAAGCACGGCACGGACCCCCGCTGCCTGGGGGCGGCCACGGCTGCCCGCCAGTATTGCCTTCTTTGTTCTAGGCTTTGCCGCTTTGCTCAAACCCCAAACCTATGCTGTTTTGTTCAGTACTTTAATTTTGAGAAAACCGTGTGGCAAACAATCAGAAAACCTTTCCCCAGCGATGTGACATGCAAGCTACGCTTAGGAGCACGCGTGTGCTGGGTCTGGAACTGAGCGGGGTTGGGGGGCACCTGGGCAGAGGGGCAGCCTGGGGCTGTCAGCCTCAGCCCATTCCCAGGCGCCAGCAGCTTCGCAGGCGCTGGCCTGGGACGCGCTGCACAAGTGCCTGCGCTGCTCCTGGCGGCTCCAGGTGATGCCCACGCTGCCGCGCCGGGGAAGCGCTTGCAGCAATTAAATATCCCTCGCTGCTGGGAAATAGCATCTCCCTTCAAAATTGCATTTCACTAAATTCAGCTTTCGGAAATCAGATCTTATTACGTTTTTGTCTGCAAGACTGAACATTCCCCTTACTATCAAGTATCTTTTCTATGACTAAGGACCCATAAAACATGATAAATCACCTCTTCATTTTTCTCTGCAGATGATTTAAGCACCACAAGCTTAATTTTCGTTAGGCTTGATAGATAATATTTGTTTCTCTCTTTTGAGGACTGTCTGAATCATCCTGACACGTGAGCAGTAGAACACGGCGTAACAGTCTATTGAGAGTCTTACCAGTGCTGCGTGCACAAGTGAGCACACTGTGTTATCTCAGCCCTATTTCCTCTTTCCCAGTGCTGCTGTTCTCGCCCAAGCTACCATTCCTTCCATCCCCATCATCCCGGCTATCGTCCCTGCCATCCCTACCATCTCCATCATCCCCACCATCCCTACCAACCATCCTTAGCATCCCAGCTATTGTCCCTACGGTCCCTACCACCTCCATCATCCCTACCATCCCTATCACCACTGCCATCCCCACCACCCTCCAGCTCTGTCCCTGGGCAGCACTGGTAGGGTACAGCAAGCCTGGGGGGATGCAGATGGCTTTGCTGGATGTGGGTGTCTTCTTGCACTCTCCTGTGTCGTTAAAAACATCATTAACAAGTGATTAGAAATGACCCAAGTATTGAATTATTATTCCTAAATTATTTAGGAATTTCTATGACAGGTTGAGGGAGCCGGGCTTGTTCAGCCTGGAGAAGAGAAGGCTGTGAGGAGACCTCATTGCAGCCTTCCAGTATTTAAAAGGGGATTATAAAAGGAGGAGAATCAACTTTTTGCTCAGGCAGATAGTGATAGGACAAAGGGGAATGGTTTTAAGCTGAAGGAGGGAAGATTTAGATTGGGTGTCAGAGGGAAGTTCTTCACAGAGAGTGGTGAGGTGCTGGAACAGGCTGCCCAGAGAGGCTGTGGATGGTCCATCCCTGGAGGTGTTCAAGAACAAGCTGGATGGGGCCCTGGGCAGCCTGGTCTAGTGCCAGATCTGGAGGTTGGTGGCCCTGCCTGTGGCAGGGGGGTTGGAACTTGATGATCCTTGGGGTCTCTTCCAACCCAAGCCATTCTATGATTCTATGATTCTAAATCGTTTAGGAATGACCCAAGTACCCTGAGGCTCCTGCTGGCCCCATAGCACATCAGCGTGTCCCTCCTTCCTGAGCACTCCCATGGGAACCTCTCTGCTCCCCACACACCATGCAGACACACGGGGTACCTCGAGCAGCAGAAGGCACAGGGGGGCTCTCCAGCCCCTCTTGGCCACAAAGTACGAGCATGTTTGAGCTCACAGTTCTCCCCAGAGCCCAGAGTTATGTGAGCCATTATTGTGCAGGGGACTGACGTCGAGTCTGTACTTCACTGTGCCTCATTTCTCATTTTCAAGGACTGGAATTATATTCTCAGTTACATTCAAGTGCACATAAATGATGCCACATAATAAAGCTTACTGCTGTCATGGGAATGACTGTAGGACAGAACTGCTCCCGTAGATTCTGCTGCTTTTTGAACATGGGAGAGGATGACTTATTTCCATCACAATTTGGAGTCATCAAGCAAATAACCTGGAGCCTGAGCGCCCGTGCACCCAGCCTGTCTACTGCAGCGTGTGCTGCCGTGCTGCTCTCTGCTGGAACGTCCCAGCAGCTCCCAGCACCTGCATGTCTGCGTGGGACTGCAGCTGCACCCGGCCAGGCAGCCCTGCTGCTTCGGGAAGCGTCCCCGTGAAGGGCGATGGCAAGCCCTGGCATCCATTGGTTTAGTGACGTTTATTAAATTAAGGTCACCAACTCCATTTTCAGATTATAATGCAGTGATTCCCCTCGTATACAGAATATCGACAATTCCAGTAGAACATACAAAAACTGTGAGAAGAATTTGATTATAAGCATAGAAGTGGCATGCATGGGAGTTGGGAAGAGGGATTTTGCCACCGGAATCTGAGGAGTTCCCACCTTTCTCTCGCAGGTGCTGCCGGCACAGCTGACCTCTCCGTCTGCAGTGATCATTTTTGCTGGTTATAATTTCACAATTAAGCAATAACACGGCAGGGGGAGGGAAGATGCTGCTCTCAGCAGCTCAGCAGCCACTTCTCTTGGGCTGGAATTAATTCACTGACCGCTCCACCTGTGCAAACACTGATGGCTTCTGGCTATGGGTGGGCAACCAGCAGTGGCACAGGAGGATGCAAAACCTCTGCTCGCTGCATTCCAGGTTGTCCCATGCTACACTCTGCAGCGCTGTGCTGGACTGCAGCAGTGCTGCCTGTGAGCAGAGCTGCAGGAGGGCAGCAGCACCAATGCAGGGGCACAGCAGCACCAAGGGCAGGGGCACAGCAGCACCAAGAAGTGCAGGGGCACAGCACCAATGCAGGGGCACAGCAGCACCAAGAAGTGCAGGGGCACAGCACCAATGCAGGGGCACAGCAGCAGAGCAGCACAGAGTGCAAATCTGAAGGGAAGATTTCAACTGACACTGCACGGGATGAAGAGTTTTCTGGGCTCACAGACTGCAGATTAAGTGGTTTTCTCTCACGTACATGCTTTGTTTATTTTCTGATTGCTTGGGTTCTGCTTTAACCTGGGCTCCATAATGGGGAAATTAAATAAAATCTCGCAGAAGATGTTTGAAAGTCTTATTGCAATGAAACAGGTTGCACAATTTACTCATTTCCAAAACAGAATTAGAAAATAAATGAACACCAGCAATGCACAAACTAAAACAACAGACAAGAACACACGGCAGTGTAGCCCTGCTATATAATGAACCTCTTTAAAATTACAGAAACGTTACACTATGACCTGATGCCCATGGAAAACGATAGATTCTACTTTTATCAACCATTTTCTGGAAAGAATGCCTTTCCCATGGTAGGAACTGGCTTCTCTAGGAAGTATTTCTGGACCCTCAGTGACAAATAGTGCACTGTGGTACGTTGGTATGCTGCTCAGTTTTCTGCTTTTTACTGGCTCTTAGGGATTATTACACCCAGATCACTAAAATCTGGAATTTATTATGACCAGAGCACATATATGCATAATCACAATGCAGACCTAAAGAACGCGCTCATTTTGCACGCGTGCGCCCCGTAACGCCTTTTAGCACTGATCTATGAGCATCTTCAGCTTTTGGCATCTGCTGTGCTGAGCTCCCTGCACAGATCGCAGCCAGCTGCAGCCGTCAGCAGCCAGGGGTGGAATGGGGCAGGAGCAAACTGGGACCGAGCAGGGGACAAACACCTCACTGCAGCTCAGTGAAGACCCAACTGGGAGCTTAAGAGGCTCTCTACCTCTCTGGCAGAGGTGCTTGGCGGGACACACACGGTCACAGCAACGGGTTCATTCCCCTCGGGCTGCTGGTAACACCAACACATTTGCCCGTGTGCCCAAAAGCCATTAAACCAAGTGCAACGAGAAGGAAACTCACGCAAACTTAACCGTGAGCTTCTAAAGAAGCAGCTGTGCAATAACAACGATCCCATTAATAACAACCATCACAAGTTTATTCCACCCTGGTGCCGCTGAAGTGCAATCCATGGAAACCAGTTCATCACAACGCAAGGCCATGCCACCCCTGCTCCTCTACAGCACAATGCGTGGCGTGGCCGCGGGGACAGCTGCTGGCGGTGGCACTGTGGCACAGCACGGCACAGCATAGCTCAGTATGGCATGGCATGGCTCAGGATGGCACGACATGATGCAGTATAGAATCACAGAATCACAGAATTGCTCAGGTTGGAAAAGACCTTCAAGATCATCAAGTCCAACTGCAACCCAACCACCCTAACTCTAACAACCCACCGCTAAATCATGTCCCTGAGCACCACATCCAAACGGTTTTTAAACACACTCGGGTGGTGACTCCACCACCTCCCTGGGGAGCCTATTCCAGTGCTTAACAACCCTTTCTACAAAGAAGTTTTTCTTCAGATCCAACCTAAACCTCCCCTGGCGCAACTTGAGGCCATTTCCCCTTGTCCTGTCACCTGTATGGCACAGCATGGCACAGCATGGCACAGCATGACGCAGTATGGCACAGCATGGCACAGTATTATACAACATGGCACAGCATGGCACAGCATGACGCAGTATGGCACAGCACGGCACAGTATCACACAACATGGCGCTGTATGGCACAGCATGGGGCAGCAGGAGCTCACTTCCCACCCAGCACCCACACCCTCTCAGTTTGGCAGCTCCACATTTTCCCAGAGCCTGCCTTTCAATAGCTGACTTTTCCCCGCCATGTCTGCTGGTTTACTCAGATTTTCTAACATTTTCTCCAAATTTAGCTTGGAACACACGAAATACTCATTTTAAAAATCTGTTGATCCATGGCGGGGGCCACGGGCAGCGCTGGGGCACGGGGTGGCTGTGCTGCACAGAGCCCTCTGTGCACAGCTCCGGCCCTGGGCTCACCCTGCAGGGAGCACACCTCGGGCTGACCCGCACCGAGCTGCCTGATGGAGATGCTGCAAAACACGAGGGGAGAACCGATTTCTCTCTGCAGCCAGAGTGATTTATTGCTCTGCTTTCCTAATATGCATATTGATTTCATTATCTTGTGTAGTATCGAGAAATCACTAACACGACATAAGAAATAGATTATTGTTTTATGGCTTGGACACAATAATTCGTTTGTATGACAAATACAAAGAAAAATTAAAATGTGCTTATGAGGGTTATTAAAACCAGCGATGAACTCCATTTGCTGCTAATTGAGAATCCATACGACTCCTCACTTTGCAGGCATCAGATCGGCGGCATCTGGAACACCCCTCATTGACAAATGGCTCTGCCTTCCAAAAATTGTAACACAGGCACTTGCATGAAGATTTCTTGTAAGAAAACCATCATTTCTCATTCTTCCCCTCTCTTAGTCTTTCTGCCTTAGAGAGGAGGATGAAGCAACATGGGATGGAGTGACAAAGCACAACCGCAGCACGCAGCTGTGTGGGGAATAAAAAGTGAAAGTGAAAGCAAAAGCGGCAGTGAAAGGAGGTCACGGCGTTACCCCACAGCATGTAAGTTCTGGTTGTTTCAAATCCTGCAAGAAGCAGAACCACTCTGCTGCCCTCACATGCCCTTCACTGTGCCAAGGCCTGTCATTACTTGTATCTCCCCACATCCTCTGTCTCTGCAGTAAACACGGGCACCGTTTCCATCCCCAGACCTGCCAACAAAATCTGCGCCGTCATCTGAACACCTCCAAATGCCATCTCTAAAATACCATACTTAAACAACAACAACAACAACAACCCTCCCCTCCAACGTCCTTTCTGTGGTTGAACATATTGTGCCACAGTCTCTACCGTAAGTAAAGGTAATTGTGCTTTTTACAGCTTCAAATCGCTTGCCAACATGTAGAACAAAGCTCCACTTTCCCAAGCGTTCTTCCCAGAACGTGCTGGAACTGCCACTTGAGAAGCATTAGTGTGCTCTGCTCGGTTTTGCCACAGTCAAAAACTGGAATGCAGACGCTCCAATGAACCAAGGCACGAGCCTGGGAGGAACACAGCACAGAACACGGCCGCGGGCTGAGCCCCGTGTGCCTGGCAGCTTGCAGAGCCCCCCCAGCAGATGACTTTAAGAGTATGATTAACACAGGTTTTTAATCGGCAGGCCAGACAATGTCAGAAGCAGGCGGGAGCCTGTTCTCGCGTGGCGCAGCCCTTTGCTTACGGAGCAATCAGTCACCAGCTGGGAAGAGGAAGAAATCCTTTCTGCCGGCACCGACGTGATGAGATCCCAGCAGCGGCTGATTGAGGAGCGCTGTGCACAGGTCCCCACCTCCCATTACTGAGCTCGCTCTGCTGTGGGTGTGGATGCAGCACGGGCAGCGGCTCTGACGGAACCGATTCCGGGTGGGCAGGGGAGAAAAACAACTATTTCTTGATTCATCACGAATTTTCAATTGAGGTCAGTGCAAAAGTGTGAGGAAAACATCACAAAGGTAGTACTCCTCAAGGCTTTTAAAGCTTAAGGTCCACCTGTGCTCTTCAAAGCTGGAGAGTAAAAGACCTCCAAATAAACTCTCACAGACGGCACCTGTACACCCAGACTGGCCCCAAATGGGACCACGAGGCGACCGAGGATGCTCCCGCAGCAGATGCCTCTCCCATTCCCAGCACCCAGCACCCAGCACCCAGCACCCAGCTCCACGTGCAGCGAGGTGGAGGTGGGCCCCAGCCTGACCTTGGGACCCGCTGCTTTGGCAGCTCCAGTGCTGAGAGCGCTCTGCGTGCCGAGCGTGACAGCTTTCTTTTTCCCAGGTAAATCGAAGGATCTTCATCTCTTACCCGCAGTTATTTTGTCATGCAACCATTTTTCCATCAATGAAGAAGCAGGCTCTCTGCAGATAATCATTCTTCAATTTCTGATGCCATAGATTTTCCCTATTTTTGGTGACTCATATTGTTCGCTCGGTAAGTGTGGAGAGAAGGGAAAGGACAGCGCTTGTTCTCTCTGCAGCCCTTTCATCACTCTCCTACATTTTTTCATTACTGTACTCAATTTATCACTGAGAAAATACAGAAATAGAAAAGCTATATTCTCTGCCTTGAGATGGATTTGTTATCAGCGGTCTGATGCTTTGTAAAGCAGAAGAAATGTAGAAAATAAAGTAGCTATTTCTGTTAATTGATTTGCAAAAACGTAGGTTCACATCAGAAAAAACCTGACCTCGGCAAAATTCCCGTGACCTTTTATTTGTCTTCTGCAGCTCTCCACCTCTCTCCACCAGGCAGAAGGATGCTGCAGGGCACGGGTTGCTGGGGCACCAGGTCCCCCCAAGGCCAGTGGATGGGCTTCCACGCGGCCCGGTGCCGGGTCCCAGCAGCCCCACGAGCCATTGCAGGAGTGGGGCAGAGTGGCTGGAAGCTGCGTGGAAAACCAAAATGATGAGAAAAATGAGAAAGCCGCACGTCTGCAAGTGGATGGCTCCTGGAAGCATCCCCGTCCCAGGGTGGTGCAGGTGGGGGCTTCGTGCCACCCCGCTTGTGCAAAATGGGTTCTATCAGAGAGTGGAGAGAAAAGGGATAATCTGGGGAATTCCTCCCGTGCAGGCGGACATGGCTCAGCCCCCGCCCGCTGCTCTGACCTTGAACCGCTGCTGGGGGCTTCACGGGGATGTGTGAAAAGCAGCAAAAAGAGAAAAAAAAGCATTAACCCGTGGCTAAAACTGAAGGTTTCCCAGCTGGTGACTGATTGCGATCCGAGTAAAAGGTCTGAGCCACCAACAACGTTCCATTTTAGCTGCATTGCTTAAGCTAAATTAGCGCACGCTGATGCAAAAGTACTCCGAGAAATCAGGGATCCTTTCCGCGTATCTTACCGGCCAATAAGTAAGGGATGCATTTAATGATTTCACAGGCAGATGATGCCCGATTTCCTTCCCATTCTGACTCCAGGAGGGTCTCCTCACTGCCCCTGGCCCCCACTCCCTGTGCTCTGCCTGGTGCTGTGACCCATGGGGCACGGATGTGGGGCCAGCAGCAGGGACCCAATGCGGAGTGCTGCGGGAGTGCTGGCGCTTGGTGCCGGCGGTACCCAACTCGTTAAATGTAGATTACACACAAGGTTATTCCTGAAGATCCTTCCCGGCGTAGTGAACTCAAACATGCAGTACATCCGTACCTGGATGATAACGTGGCTTTCATGGTATATC
Source organism: Numida meleagris (assembly GCF_002078875.1). NCBI lineage: Eukaryota > Metazoa > Chordata > Aves > Galliformes > Numididae > Numida > Numida meleagris. The sequence continues at coordinate 29,520,401 of NC_034415.1, forward strand.
GTTATGGAAAATAGGTACACCAAAAACCTGAAAATAAAGCTCTGCCTGCCCATGGCCATGCCACCCACCTTCCTTCAAGGAGCAGAGAAGCGGCGTGGAGCAGGCACAGCCCTGCTGCTCCCGGCCTCAGTGCTGGAGCAGGCACAGCCCTGTCGCTCCCGGCCTCATTGCTGGAGCAGGCACGGCCCTGCTGCTCCCAGCCCCCACTGCCCGCCCATGGGCACGGAGATGCTCACGTGCGATGGAGCGCTGCGCATTTGGGTGTTCCAGGGCCGGGGGTTACCACCATCACTTTGAGTTTTAATTAACAACGATCCTCAGTGAGACCCTGCCAGCTGCCAAGAGGCGCTCTGTGACGCGGGAGCCCCGCGGCAGCGCGTTGCTGTTGGTGGGCGTTGCTGCCAGGATGAGGCGGGTATTTGCACTGTGGGGCCGGAGGATTCGCTCTGCGCTGTTTTTATTCTTTCCACTGCTCGGTTATTAAGAACATCCTGTGAAATATTAGTTTGGGGACTCCGTTTAATGAATTTCTCCATGCTGGAAAGAGATTAAAGACACACACCGAGTGAAAACACGGCACCAGCTGAGGCCTTCGTGGCTGTACGACTGCGGTTCCAGAGCAGCCATGGTTATAACTTTACAAAACTGTGAATTAGGGAATTTTTTACTTGGGATTTAATTTTTTAAAATCATTTAGAAAAGACTATGAGATCATGTCAGAAACACATGACGCATAGTGATGGTCCCCACAAGATCCCAAGGACGCCAGCAGGGCACACAGGTGTTTCTCACCATCCCAGGCCATGGAAGAAGAGGGGAGGGCAGGAACTGCAAACCAAGCGCTCCCTGACCCGTTGTAGAGACAGAATGTCACCATTTTGCCTGTGTTTCCATCATGTTCTGTGTCAGCTCATCACCATCCCCACACACCACCGGGAGGAGGCAGACAGAGGTCTCTCTGGTTATGCCAGAACCACACAATCATTCAGGCTGGAGAAGCCCTCTGAGATCCCCAGCCCACTCCCCATGCCCCCTGCCCATGTCCCCCTGTGCCACATCCCCACGGCTCTGGAACATCCCCAGGGAAGTGACCCCCCCATTCCCATCAGCAGCTCAAAGAAAGTTTTTTTGAAAAGGACAGCTGGAAAGCATAAGAAGGCATGAAAGCTGGAAGGCATGAGACACTGCTTTCGGAAGAGTTATCCTCATTGTCAGTTCCCACATGTCACTCAGGGGGCATCATCGCTACAAGACGCCCAGTGACATGTTTTGTGATAAGCACATGATGAACACGATCCTGCTGAGATGATGGTAGTTAAATTTTAACACTGATTTGAATGGAGTCTGGTTTGTATCAGCTGCTTTATATCTGCATTACCCTTGGCAAAAAGCACTGCACGCCTATGGGCAAACCCTCCCCGGCTTCACTGTCCTTGTGTGAAGCTCCACTTAGTCCTTAACTTTCCATCTCCCAAATTCAGGCCACGAGACACCCGTATTTCTTTCACCAACATTACAAAAATATTTCCTGCAGTCTATCAGACACAGAAACGTAGTATTTTAAAATCACTGATCAACAAAGCCTGTTTCGGTAGGAAAGCCTGTTAGATACATCACATAACAGTCATTTTTTATTTTGGGGTATATAAGTTTGATGTTACAACAGCTGGAATTTGCCATCTAATATTTCTGCTTTTTCAGTCCCAGTGAAGAAAAAGTCTGTCTACACAAGCTGTACGGCCTGCAGTGACTGGCAGACACCAGGCCTACAAAGAGCAGCGTAAATGAGTGGAGAGGCAGCAGCCCCGGCCATGGCTGTTATCCCATCTATAGATTTCGGAATACCTATGGCCAACATGTTTTAAGGTGCTGAATCCACCCAACTCACGGCCAAAAAGAAACAGTGCGTTTCCTCGGAGCAGTTTCAAACAGAAAGATTTTTTTTCCATGAAACAACCCCTTTATTGTACAGTGGAATTGTTGGGTTAACGATCTTTTTTTTCCTTCTTTTTCTTTCTCCCCCCCTCCCCTCCCAAGGATCTATTTACATAACAAAGGAAATCTGCCAACTTTTAAGGAAGTTTTCCTATTTTCCCTCACAGATGATAGAAAGGGGATTAATACTATATTTAAAATGCAAAGTGGAGATCATTAAAATTTCAGTCTAAGTAAAATAAGAGCATTTCTGAATCCTGAAGACCACAAAGCCAGTGATCTGTTAGGGACGGTGCAATACCTGTTACATCTCCGTGTTCAGCCCTTAGTACAGTAAAGCATTACAGGTAAGCCAACATCTAACTATTTATTTTGGCTCTCTGCAATGTCTTTAGTGGTGCTGGCCCTGAGGCAGGTCTGAAAATCACAGGACTGCCAACGCACCAACTTTATCCAGTTCCTAAAGTGCTTTGTAATCCATTCCAATCTAGGCACTCAAGCCCGAGTCCACATCTCTCTTCTGAGGTTTTGTTTTTTCCTTTTTTTTCTTTTAAACAAACGCCTTAACCCAAGGGTATAGCTGTTCAAAACATCACACGTATGCCAAAAATGCCATACATTTGCAGGAAGCGAACAGATTTCGTATGAGCCTCTCCTGGAGCACAGGGGTCAGCATTTCCCCGTGGGGCGAGGCTATTCTGTTTGCAAGCCCCCGAAGCCTTGGTCTGAACAGCTGGGGTAGAGGCCCTGAGAAGAAGCAGGATAGAAGCCAGAGTCACATGATGGGACTGTGTTAAGGCTCAAAGTTACGCAGTTTTCATTTTGCAACAGAGCCTTCTTGTACGGTGCCGTAACACATCTTGTACCGTTTATTATCACTGTCACTTGATCAGAAATTATAATGCACAAGAAGTACGGCCCCAGTAATTTAAGACATACCGTTTCCATTACACGGTTTCTTTAAGGAAGCTCTTCAGAACATTCCCATGAAGGATTTGTTCCTATAAATGAGCAGTTAGTGCCATACGACTCGTTCTTTGAAGGGAACACACCACTTAGTCACGCAGGATAAAGACAGATACAATCCTCAGGCATTATCTGATGGAAGCCTCCATGTGAATATAAGCCCTTTAAAAATTAAACAGTTTTACTCAAGTGCTGAAGGATGGAGACGTGAACCACGACTGCAGGGCACAGTATGAATGCTGGCTTCGTAACTATTGTTGGATGTATCAGATGGCACTAAATGCCACAGAAGGAGAGCAACACACGCACTGCTTCGGCTCTGGATGGAGCCGTGCTTTCCTCCCTGCCCTTCCCCTCCTTGCTCCCGTTGGCACCTTCCCCATCCCCACGGTGTCACCGTCGCTGCCCAGAGGATGGGATGGAAATCCAGCTGGTACCTCACCCTAAAGTGGGGCTCATTCCAGTAGCTCCTCCATTGCTCCTTCTACTGAGAATACGCTCATCTAGCTGGGTGAATAAAAAGCCACTCATCAACCTCATGGTTGGGAGTGGGATGGCGGGACGTGGTGGAGCAGAGAAGTGCTGGTGGTGGATGGACGGCTGCACTGGATGAGCTGGGAGGTCTTTTCCAAATGTGGTGATTGCATGAAACTCGCTGCTAGGTGGGACGGGGGGCTCTGCTGCCCTCTGAGCGCGCTGTGTGATGCTCCAGGAAGTTGTAAAATTCAGCATTTGAAAAATCAGTGCAAGAACGGCACTTTCACGCCTGTTTGCTTCAGAGGAGGCTCTGATTTTGCTAATTGCCTCAAAGAGGGCTTCGATTTGCTGTTTGCTGCAAACAGCGTTCTAATTTAGCTTATCCTGTGAGCAGGCAGCTGCACTGGAGTATGGTAATGTCTAGGGCTCATTGAGCTGTTCTCCTGCAATTCTCCCTGCCTTCTTTTGGGACATAATTTCCGCCTTGCACCTAGACATGCTGCTCTTTGGCACAGCCACATCAGCAAACCAGCCAGCAGGGCTGGGAAGGGGCTGTCCCCCTCTGCTCTGCCCTCGGGAGCCCTCCCCGCAGTGGTGCATCCCAGGACCCCAGCACAGGGACGTGGGGCAGCTAGCAGGGCAGCACGGGCTGCAGGCCCAGCTGGGTGATGCTGCTGCATGTGCTTGGAGAGGAGCGGCAGCTACCCACCCCCCAGACCGGCTGCGAGTTCAGGCCACGAGTACGTGCTGAATGGGACAACAAATAGAAGTACTAACAAACACACACTAAAGACTTTCTGTTAACGGATTCCGAAGTCGACCACGCTCTCAGTAACTGCTGAACCGTTTTTTGCAGCTCGTTAATGACAGTATAATTACGGCTTCACACATCACATGCAGGCACGTTCCAGATGAGCCGTGCAGGGCCTTGATTACAGCAGGTCGTTAGCAACAGGGCTTTTAGGCAGTGATCCTGCACCTGAGGGCTCCTTTGTTGCCCGAAGGCTGAGATGATGCGCTGATCTCAGGGCACGGAACCTCTGCTTCTGCTGGCCCACAGCGCTCGGACACATGAAAGCGGCGAAGTTTTCTTTACATCTTTATGAAAGCTGCACAATGAAAGGCAAACTTTTTCAAATGGAGATTTTCCAGGCAGGAAACATTCAAGCTATGTCCCTGAGAGCTTTCTTTCACATTTACTATTCCCTATTACAGCAGGAGCCTGGGACTTAGCTTTCAGTTGCTTTCAGCCCTCCCCAGAACGTTTCCTAACCCAGCACCAGGAGCTGTTTTTAAAGACACACATTTGATTTTGCTCTTTGCAAGCGGTGGATTTTGCTGCTTGAGAACATCAGCTATCGTCATCATCCTCTTTCCCTCGCTTAAGCTACAAAACCAAAACTAAGCTGCAGAGGATACAAAAAGGAAAGCGCCGTATCAGAAGGATGTGCTTTTACAAATCCCTCCCCACGCTTGTTCATTCCTGGTAATTCTCTCACGGCCATGAATCCAGCAAACTCCCGGCACAAAATATTCATTCCCCTTAAGTTCTGAGCTCACAAAAGCACACAAGTAAGCTCAAAGGGAAGAACCACACCTGCACGCTCTGGAGGTGGGAACCGAAGAGCCCGTTCCCAGTTGTTATTTTCTGTTTACCTGGATCACCACGGCTCGGTGGGAGATGGACCAAAGCACAGCTCTCAGAAGGGGCAGTCCTCTGCGCACTGCTCAGGAGGGCTGGCAATTTTCCTAATCCTAATGAGCTTTGTTATGAATGGGAATTTCCCTCGTGTATCGGTGATAGACCAGGCAGCCTGGATACGAACCGTACCAAGACGAGGATGGTGGCAGGCTGATTTTTTGCAACTACAATCTAAGTACCAGGAGATACGGCCTCTTTAATCAATGGGAAAAGCCTCCCGTCCTTATTTCATATTTCAGATTTTGGGGGTGTGTAGGGATGGAGGGCCCTATGGATTCCAGACAGCAGCTGCAGGTTTTCCAGTGCAGCCCAGGGCTGCTTCCGAGGCAGAGACTCCTCTCACTGTGCCAAAGTTCTGAGCTTAAAAACATCTGTAGGGCCTCTTCTCCATCTCAGTGGAGCAGGAGATAAGGATTCTCTGAACTGTCTGGACTCCACCTGAGGAAAACAAGCGCTCTTGCAGCTCCCAGGCTGCGCTTCACTAAGCATTTAGGTGAAACCCTCTTTGCAAGACAAAACCAAAAGATTCTAGTTGTAACCTCCATCAGGTGGGATAATTTCCACATCTATTCAACTTTCTGTCTTTGTTAACAATGCTCCAAGGAAAAATTTAACTTTAAAGCTCGGGACACCTTATTTTCTCCCGTCAAGTGACAGTCTAGAATTACAGAAGCAGAAATAACGGGAAATGCAATGAAAAAAGAATCAGATAAATCACGGTAATCACAGTGATCACAGTGACAGGCAGCAGAGAGCTCAATAAAATATTACACTGTTTACTCAGGGTACAGACTACCAAAACTGCTTGCGGTGCCGCAGTGATGGTAATGAATAACAAAATAATTAGCAGCTCAGTCCTGCCAGGGCAGCCAGTTGCCTTTCGTTGAAACAGCGGGGCTGCATTCGGACAAGGGATGGCAGAGCTGCAGGAACAGCCATCACACACACGTACTGAGAGGGAACCGAGCCCCTGGAAGTGCTCTAGGCCAGGTTTGGGGTTTGGTGCTGCTGTGTGGGGACGGGGTTTTAACCAGACGGCCCCTGTGGGTCCCTTCCAACTCAAGGTACTCCGTGATTCAATCCCCAAAAGGCTTTCCCGGCAGTTTTTATTCTCATCATCCACTTCAGATGTTCTTATGCAAAGCCACGGGTCTGCCCGGTATTTGCTGTAATGCTGATAAGCCCCAGAGGACACCCACCGTGGAGAGCGGCCACAGCCACCAGCTCACGTTGATAAATCCTCGTTCTGAATTTGCTTTCTTTCCAAAAACCCTTTTTTAATCTTTCTTTCAAAAGGGTTCATCATTCTTTTGACGACCGGAGTGCCACACCGCTCAGCCAGCTGCCTGCATTTCTTATCTCGCCGTTGTAGGGTGGGAGCTCGCCGGGCCGAGGCTTTGGGCATCACAAGAGAAGCTTAATTCTCTCCTCATCCTTCCCTCTTTCCTCCCCTTACTTTCTCCCCTTCCATTCTGCTTCTGGCACCGCTGCACGGTGCAAGGAGCTGCTGAAAGTCACCTCGGGCTCTTCCATCGGCCTCTCACGGGTCACAAAAAAGCTCATTCAGCTTAATTCGCATCTATCAGAACTAATATACTTTGGACCAGGGAGCAAATGATTATTTTGTGTTGATTACCCTTCGCTTGCAGATTTCAGAAGATGGAAATTTCAGGCTCATAATGGAAATTCAGCTGCAGCCGTGACCATAAAGCGGCTCCAGCATGTGGAATTACGAGTGGCAGACTGGCAGAGCCCCGTTCGATTTCAGATGAAATATTCCAGACTTACATCCCGGTAAATGAGATCACCTGCTAGTGCAAACACTTTCCGTGATTTAAGGCTTTTAAAGAGGGGGAAAAGCCATACACAGACACCTTACAGAGAACGAGCCCCTGCAGCTACGGATGTGGGAGGAATCCAATGAATGGATGGGAAGGACAAGCCCTGGGGGGAGCGTCCTGCACGGCCAGGTGCCATCAGCCCCACCAGGGCCCTGGGCCCCAGCTCTGTGCGGGGCCACCCCCCCGGCTCCGCTCCCCCGGCCCCTTTCCTCTGCGTGTTGGGCAGGGACCAGCCACAGACAGCGGCTGGCACTCGTGAGTTAATCTTATCCGGAGAGCTGACATCGCGCTCGAGAGCTGGCAATTTCAAAGAGTAACGGGTTGTCAGTTTTAGCTGGAGAGTGGTTGCTATGTGAGTTTAGAAGTCTTTTGCATATTTATTTTGTCCCACTTTAAATAAATTTGGGTAAGATTTATCTCGTTAGCTTCAAACGCAAGTCCCTCTTGGCCCGACTGAAGAAACAAATTAGACTTTGCAAACATTGCAAAGACTAAATCAATACATTAATATTTAGGGGACATTAAGGAGGTTTATTAAGCAGAAAAAGGGCCTTGAGTATTACTTTGGAAATATTACACACGCTTACATCTAAAATATAGGTTGTGGTTTCCGACCGAATCCGTAAATTGCACTTAGGCAGACAGCTGAGCTATCTGCACGCCTGGTGTGCACAGTGAGCACAGCGCTGGGGCACGGCGCGTGTGCAGGACCCGGCCTGCGTGTGCAGGACCTGGCCTGGAGCACGGCACCATCAGAACGGCTGCGGGTGGCTCATGGGAGTGGATGCGAGTGCAGGGCTCAGCACGGCGGTACCCACGGAAGGCACGGGTGGGCCAGGAGCAGCGCCTGGCTCGGGCTCACCCTGCGTCCCAGGAGCCCTCCCTGGTGGCTGCGCTGCGACCCGCGCCGTGCCATCCCCAGAGGTCAGCTCTGTGCACGGGCAGAATAACAAAATAATGAACTCGGAACGGCGAGAGGTATTTCATTTTTTGACATCGCTCTGGCAAACAGCTGAAAGTTAAATCATCCGCAGAACACGGCTCTGCAGATCAAGCACCTGGCTCCGATGTAGATTATGCTGATTACAAACTCCTGCCTTCTAAACTTTTAATTAATTACTTCATAATTCTCACTTCTATTTCACAAGGTCACCGAAATAAAGGAAACCAGATTATCTTCCTCCCTGACATCCGGGTTTTCTCTCACTGATGTAAATGGGGGCTAAAGACACGTTAGGATTTTTCTTCCATGATCATCCATTTTTCATCCATGACCTCAGTTTGTTTTCTTGGCACAAAATACGCACGCAGTCGGTATCAGTGACCTCAGCTTGACTTAGGGTCTCGCTGGGGCCCTGAGCAGGGGCTGGGGAAGCAGAATTCCCCGTCAGGCTCTGCTGGCGGCCGGCCCACCCATCCCACTGGGTGGGCATGGGGCGGCAGCTGCCTCCCCATAGCCCACGGCCATTGAGCACATCCCTGGACACGGTATTTTGTGCACGAGATCTGTGGTTTAATCAGTGAGCGCGCAGCACTTGGGGTAACACAGCCAAAGCTGTCCTTGGGGATGCTCTGGTCATGAGCCAGAAAACAGATGGAATCAGGAGGGAAGTAACGGAGGCGTGATGAACTTGTTGAGCACTGGGGCCAACAACAAGACAGGAGCCATGCACAGACTTAGCCAGGTGATGGCCATTTTGAGGCTTGGACCTCTTTGCCTTTCCGTGTTTTACTCATGGAAATCAAGGCACCCTAACTCCGCTAAAATGTATGTATTCTCTGAAACGCTTGGATAAACAGGATGGGGAATTGTCAGCCCGAGGGGCAGAGCAGAGGATATTCAAAACGAGACCCGCTGGATCTGCACGTGTAAAGAGCTAGCAAAAAAAAAAAAGAGAGAGAGAGAGGCAGAGTTGGCTGTACACAGCTTTTGAAGTGAGGGTTTCGCAGCAAACGATTTTGCAGTCTGCAGTTTAACCTATTTGAGAGCTTATGATCAGACCTAAGTCATCGTCCATTCAATTTACGACCCCCCGCATCCACCCCTGGCTCCTCCACTTCTGCTGTGTGCAGCAGGAGAAGGTCTTCTTCCAGCAGGGCTCGATGGAACGCCGTCTGTGGGGCAGGGGAGTGATAAAGGGCTGTGCTGTCGCTTTTACATTTTCCTTTGCTCGTTTTATTTCATGTGCTGCTCCCGAGCTGCTGCCGATCACTCATTCACAGCGCAGATGGGAACCCAGCCCTTTGATGGAACGATTCCACTTTGGCTAAAGATCTGCTTTGCCCTTCATTTATTTTTCCCCAACAGCAGAAGTTACTTCTAATCTTTCAGTACAAAACCATGAACAATATTAAAAGGAAACATAAAACCGCCTCCATAAAACGTTATGATGTCATCCCCACGAACCCCATGCTGCAGGAAAGCACGCGTAAGCTACAGCACCAATTAGCTGTTTGATGTTCCCTGTGCAGCCTGTGAGGTTCAGGCAGCTCTGTTTCCATCTCCCAGGACGCACAAATCCTCCACCTGTGCCCCCTGAGCCCTGCACACGGCGGTGAGGTGCGGGCTTCGAGCAGCACGAGGGGAAGGGCCCGGAGCAGGGCAAACTGAAATCACCTTGCAGAAATGCAGTATATATCCGACTGAAACGATCACTGATGCTGTCAGCTCTCCTTCCCTTCAGCCTCCCAGCCCAGCTGCACGTCGGTGCCCCCAGGAGCAGCGCTCACACAGCTCCGCGCGCAGCAGGGCCCGCTGCTCCGGGGACGACGACGCAGCGATGGCATTCGGGTGGCACCGAGATTTCTCAGGCCCCGAACGCCCTCAGAGCCAGCAGAGCAGAGCGGAGCCGGCTGCGGAGGTCCGGCGGTTAAGAACAATTAGTCAGAGAAGCATTTCGTACGCATCGTTCGCAGGGAGCTCGGTGCGCCATATGGATTAATAGAGATTGCCATTTCAATTCTTCTGTTTTATATTCATTGCTTTATCACTCATAAAAATGCAAAAGAAAATGTTAATGATGATTACACCAAAGACTAATAAATTAAAGCCTTAGGTTATACTTTGCATTTCTGAAGATATAAATGCAATCGCTTAATAATTATGCATATTTTAACTATTGAGTTATTATTTCTCTATATTCCCGTAGTTAGCCTAATTAATTTTAAGCTCCTGTTTATATGTTTTATAAATGCAATTAATTTCCAACTCTGTTTTTAGCCCCTCGTGCGAGGGCATTAAGCATCACGCAGACAATCGGAACGAAGGATTGCTCGCCCTGGAACAACACAATCAATATTACCTCCACGCGCAAGGCTGGCAGCCCTGCTCCGCAGCGCTCGGAACAGAAAACCATCTCGTGGAAACAAATGGGCTTTTCTAATTAACGACAGGCAGCACTTCCATGAGGAAGCTGTGGTCTGGATGAGACAAAAGCTACGGATTGGCACAGCGAAATCAGCCTCCGCTGGTCTTTACTTCTTTAGCGTGGTGGTTGTTACTGGATTGCGCTGTTTTTGGAGCACGTCCCCGACAACCATTTGCAATTAGCTTAGAGGCATACCTTGCACAGTGAGGTGCACCTGCATCGTTCTGGGAGTGTGCTGGGTTTGCACGGAACAGGTGTAGGGACCGTCATCCGTCACGTCCACGTCCTGGATCTGCAGGCTGTACTCTCTCCTGTTTGCTGTCGCGATGGAAACTCGAGGGTCCACCGACCACTTGTCACTGCCAGCAAAAATAATACTCGAGCGGTTCAGCCAGGCGCCTTTGGAAGCTCCATCTTCCAAGTAACACCTGGGGGGAAAAGGGAAGCCGTTAAGTGTGGAAACTCAGACCTTCTGAATACCATTAACATGCTATTGATTTTTAGACTGAAAACAGCTGCGACGTCTTAGACTTGAACCTCAGAATATATGGGGCGTTTGTTAATCCGCAAACTGTTGTAAAACCGAGAGCCCGTGAAAACCAAGCACAGTGCTACGAAAGAGATTTAAAACATCACGGAACTGACGCAAGTAGGTGTGATCTGTTTAGAGTGCATTACTTGAGGTTTTGTACAACGATCGCTCGTGAGAACAGTTGCCCCCAGTGCTGCTCTTCAGGGCAGGAGTCCCACTGATGGGGCATGGTGATACCAGCACCCTACGGCCAGACACAGATGTACCCCAGACAGATTCCTCTCTTTCTAAACTATAGCTCAAGAATATTCCTCCTTATGGACTATTTTTCCTTCCAGATATCAAACATACATCTCCCTGAGGAGTGAGGCAGCACTCCTGCCCAGTACGCCGGGGTCTGAACACGGCACTGGAGCTGCGTGCAGCGTGCACCAGCACAGGTACCAGCAGCTGCCCGAAAGCAGTCGGCTGGAAAACACGGGGAACAAGGTGTGCTGGGAAATCTCATCTGTAGTCTGCTCCAGCATCTCCGGAATCAAAAACCAGTAGGAGTATTAAAGGTCAATGTTAATTGAAAATCTTTTCTGTAGATATGCAACCAAGAAAAACCACCAACCCAACAGCCGGGCGTAACTGCGGCATAACTTTCCACCAAGGCAATCAGGCACCGCGGTGTGCTGCTGCTGTCAATACTTTGTGCTCCGCCTTAGAAAATGTTTGTAATTTTCTCCAAAATAGCCTATCATCTCACGTCGCTCACCTGCACACCGGGATGAGGAGAAATGCTCTTTCAGGGATGCCCCTGGATGTCACTGAGCAGACCCGCACCCAGGGCAGCTCCTGTGGCTTTGTGCAGGAGGGAGCCACCGAAGAATTGTGGTGGCACGTCCCAGCACACAAAAACTGAGCCCAACGAGGCAAGAAGGAAAGCTCACGACATCCCCTGGGCACGGGACCCTGCTGCAAGCCATGGCAGCACCGTGGTACGAAGCACAACAGCTCTGGGCTCTTCTGTCTGAAGTTGGGACACCAGGGACAGGTGGGAGGGCAGGGGACAGGAAGGGGACAACATGCACATTGCAGCTGTTGCTTAACCACTACTTGGACAGTGCCACTATCATCAAATCACAGAATCACTGAAACTGGATGTCAAACCATGACACTGGAGAAGCCCTCTCAGATCCCCAACCCCACCCCAGTCCACCCCCCCGTGCCCACTGCCCACGTCCCTCAGTGCCACATCCCCACGGCTCTACAACACCCCCAGGGACGGTGACCCCCACCCCTGGGCAGCCTGTGCAGTGCTGAGCGCTCCTTGGAGAAAAGATTCCCCCTAATATGCAGCCTGAGATCCTGATATACAACCCACGTTCCACTTGGCAGCAACAAGGGATCGGCGAAAGCCTTCTCGACTAGGGATGTGCTCCTGACCTTCAGCCAGAAGGATGACTTCTGTGAGCAGCAACCGAGATCCTGAAGGAGCAGCAGGGGAGAAAGAAAACAATGCTGGGGAGAAAACTAGTGAACGCCAGCACAGCACGGCTGTACGATGCACGAAGATGCTTCACACGGGAAGAAGAACACAAGCGTGGTTCCTGGTTGTGGACAAGGAAATGCTGGCCTTAAGAAGAGCACAGGAGAGAGGAGGTGAGATCCCAGCAAAGGAGAACAGTGACAGCTCGGGTAGGGAGCATGGAGCACAAGGCTGGGAGGGGCAGCTGGAAACCTAGGTGAGCGCTGCTCGTGTTTACCATACTGGTGACATCAAGCACAGAAAAGGCAGAGCAGCAAAGGGAGACAGCAGCAGGGAAAGCTGGAACGGTCTGAGAGCAGGGAGCCACAAATCCAACAGCGTGGGGGGTTTGCGGGAGGAAAAAAAGAGGAAGTGGTACTTTGTGGCTGGAAAATAATAACTGTATTATCCGTATTTAAGGAAATGAGGAAAGCGAATCAGGCAAATTTTAGGCTAACCACTGGGAGCACAATAGAACTTAAGGCTTTAAAATGACTTTAAAAGTTTAAGGAGCGTAATTCAAAGTGCAATAGACTAATGGGACGTTTTTATTTGATAAAGAGGTTTTTCACATGAAGGAAATCCAACAGAAGGAGATAATGCGGTAAATCTCTTTGATAAAACATTAAAATAGTGCAGCTATGGAAACTGTTGGGTAGGAGAAAATGGTGATTTAGTAGCCCGCGCATATGGCGGCATTGTTTAACGGGGAAAGTGACATTCGCATTAGAAATAAGAAACTAGGAGCGTCAGCCTGAAATTCTTCACAAGTGATCACGAAAATAACTACGCAGTCATTTAATTAACGATCTCAACGTGGAACCTGAACAGACAGGGAGTTCAGACCGAAGCCGCGCGTGATGTGTAAGACACCCAAGTGGGGATGGCAGCGGGAAGCGTCCCCCTGAGGGCGAGCAAGGCTCCGTGGGATCCGGATGTGCTCGGAGAGCGCCAGGAGCCACCCCGTGCCGGATGGATTGCAGTGAGCAGAAGGCTGGGGGATGCTGGGGAGCTCGGGCGCTCCCCGGAACCTCTGCAGTGCGTTTCTGCAGCAGCTGGGAGAGCCACGGACAAACCAGAGCTCCTGGAGGGACAGCACCACGTGGCTCCCTCGCTGCTGCACGCATCCACTCGCCAATGTGGCTGAACGTGTGACCCCCCCGCAGAGTGCAGCCCCCAGCTGCGGGACGGCGTGCCCAGGCTGAAGGGGAAGGGCTGCAGATGCTGATGGTTGTGGCGATGATGAAGATGGCAGCGGGATTCCAACCTGGCTCACGGCGAGGCCCAGCAGCCTTCTAGAACAACGGAGGAGCTTCGCCCGTGAATGCCTGTGCTCCCACAGGGAACAGGCAACACACCTGCTGAAGCTAACTTTCCTCTGTGCGGTACTAATTAACAAAAGGAATACCGCACACAAGTGCTGCGTGAAACATGGAAGCCAAGGAACACAGACAGAGCTGATGATCAGATGCTGAGGAAGATTTTCATGCTCGAAGAAGAAAACCCCTCAAAGGAATCTCTACCAATGCACCGAGGAGCGAGCAGGTCAGGGGCAGGCTGCGCTGCTGTGGAAGCACACCAGGTCTGACCAGAGATGGGATTCACACAGCGTTCTTTGGGGGCAGGTTCTTCTTTGCACAGTCCTTCAGTACCCAAAGCAGCCCCTTCTCTGCGCTCAGAACCCACCAAATTCCCTCGCCCTGAGGGAAGTGATTTGAACACGCTGCAGAACGCGGCTGAAACCATTTGCACGGGACAGCCGTCCTATTACAGAGCAGCCAACGCGCTGCATTCTCCTGGTACGCGTGCAGCGTGTGAAGGATGAATGTGTATGTACTCCATGGAAGAAGCAATCCAATGACTCAGCTCAGCAGCGTTTCCTAACGGAGCCAGCTGCACCTCTCCCTGTGTTCCTGCCACCCCTCCTCTCTGAACCACATGCACAGCCCTGGAGCAGGCGCTGGGCAGCGGGGCAGCTCAACCCAGACCCACGCAACAGAGCCACTGCCCTGCGTACACAGCCACAAGCCTCAAGCAAAGGAGATTTTTGCTCTTTTTGCCTTTGCATTGCTTGGAGAAGGGCTGATTAATTTACAGCTGCGCTCGGAAGATACTTCTCCTATTTTTATACTTAGAAGATTGGATAAAACCTACTCATTTTTTAACTGATGATTGTAATCAGGAGTTCTCTACTCAGGAAGCGCAAGAACTAGATTTTAATGCTAGCTGTCACATGGATGAAAGTATTTTACTACTTTAGTATTTTTCTAATCATTATTAATGGGGCTGATCTTCTGTAATTTGTAAGTACGGAGAAGCACGGTCTCGCCCCGATTGCTCAAGGTTTTTCATCCTCTGTTACGACACCTCCCCCTTCCCAGCTCTCCAGCCACCGTTTCCCAGTAATTAAAGCCCAGAGCCATTCATCTCCACGCGCACAGCTCTTCCCAAAGCTCCATTGGGGAATGGAGCCCCTCCCCGTCCCGGCAGCACTGCACACAGGCCCCCATCTCGGTGCACTGGACACCAGCTTGTCTCCAGCGGCCTCAAAACACACGCTCTGAGGACTGCATCTGGATAGCTCTCGTCAGTACTTAAAAATTACAAAACAATCTTCATTAAATTAAGACCGAAAGCTACCATTATCCTCAGCTCTCGTGCAATTACTGACTTGACCTGAATTGCAAAGCTGCGGGGATAAGTGCATTAACTACTGGCTCACACATCTGGAGCCGAATTCAACCCGTGCAGCCCTTTCAGATGTCACCACGTCACCCCCCGCCCCAGCTGCCCCCACGCAGGGCTCCCCCCACCCCCTCTGCCCCAGGCCCTGGGGTGCACTGAGCAGCAGGAGGACCGGTGCAGGGACGCTGCCGCGGGGCACCGCTGAGATGCTCCTTCACAAGTGCAGCCCCCAGCAGTGAGGCACACTCAGGGTCACAACAGGTGACCACCTCGGTGTAGGCTGCCTCTCTGAAACCAGCAGCCCTGCTGCGACTGCCGTGAACGCTTCTGTGCCAATTACAAGAAGCCCTGGAACCCTGCCTGCTCCCTGAAGAGCCCAAAGGACTTGGTTTTAAGAGCCCTCACTGCTGGGGATAGGCAGAGCTGTGGGTGCTGAAGGAGCGGAGCTAACCCTGGCAGGGCAGGGGGTGCGTTGACTGATGCATCTCCCGTGAAATCGGTTTAGGATTGAGCTACAGATGCTTTGGAGTCAAAGAAAACCTTTGCAAAAAACAGCACTGCCAAAATTCTTCTGCTTTAAAAGGAGACTGGCTTTGAGCTGAGCAGCACAGAGGAGCGGGTGGGGGTTCAGCCCAGGAGAACAGCAGAAGGTGAGGCCGGCGTAGCCAAGCTGCAGACCTGGGAATGGCAGCTGAGATGTGCCGAGAGCTTCCACAGAGCCTCCACCCATGAGCTGCTGAGTGGCTGCGCTAGGTTCTCCATGGGCTGCTCCAAAGAACATCTCAACATCTGCCCGATGGAGTAAGCTCTGAACAGACAGCTCAGGCGGACTGAGTCAGGCTCGATGAACCTTACGGGTCCCTTCCAACCCAGGATATTCTACAATTCTGTGATTACAGGCACTCCTTACCCAGTCTGGTTGTGACCAGACCCCAGTGTCTCCCACAGCTCTGCAGTTCTTACAGAGCATTTTCGGACCCACCTGGGTCTCCGCGCTGCCCCCAGCTCTGTGCCCTGTTCATACAGGAGATTAACAACAAGAAATACCAACAGCGTTCTAGTCATAGAATCATAGAATCCTGAGAGTTGGAAGGGACCTTTAAATCTAAACCCGAGCAAGGCTTTTTTTTTCCCCAAAAACTCAACATTCCGTCCTTAGGAAATGCGCAGACGCAGGCACAACCTGCAGAGGGAGCCCGCTGTGCCGCGGATGGGCGTCGATGCGCAGAGATGCGCAGGCGGTGCTGGGGCTCTGCCGGGCAGGCGCTCAGCGGTGCTGGGGTCGGGATCCCAGCGCACGGCCCCGTCCCGCAGCAGCAGAGCAGACCCAGCGGCAGCGAGGGCATCCCGCTGTGTGCCCAGCACCTCGGAGCCGCCTCTAGAAGCGCTTCCTGCGTAACAACGCAGGCAGCACTCGGCTGCTTGCACTCAGCTGCGTTGCACGCTGCTCCTTCCTGCACAGCTCACCCCACGCGCTGAGCCGCCTGCCTCACGGCGAACAGAAAATCCACTGCAGATGTGTGTGTGTGCTACACGGCTGCTGCAGCACTGGGTGAGCCAGGAGTAAAGCAAAGCAGAGCTAATGGCTGGAGGAGAGATTTCAGCTTCCTCCCTCTGCGACCAGCAGCTCCCAGCAAATGGTTGTGAACTTCGCAGCCTTTCACTTCCAGGCCCTGCAGACATGCAGCACTGCTTCGGTTCCCCATGCTGCTCGGGCCTGACCCCCCCCGCCCGGTCACCATATCACCATGTCACCACCATGTCACCATCACGTCACCGTGTCCCACATCCCCACGTCACCATGGAGTCACCAAACCATGGAATGGCAGCGATGGATCGGCCTCTACGCACGAACACTTTGATGGAAAACCAGTAGAGAATCAGTGTTACACAGCACGCTGTGACTTATTTCACTCAATGTATAATTTTGTGGGGTTTTTTTTTTGCTGTGAAAATGTTTTAATTGTACTTTCAAAACATTTTCCCAAACACGGGTCAGAATGTTTGCATTAACTTCAGCAGACGCTGCTCTAATTCTGCGCTCATCTCCATCTGCATCACGGGGTGATCTTAGGACAAAAAAGGGCGGTTAATTAATTATTAATTAAATGACTAATTAAGGATTAATTGAAGGATTAAATGAAATCCCCCCGGACGGCAGGACACGCGGGGTGATCTCGGGATGCACTGCCACCAAGGCTGCGCTCTCAGCCCACGCTTCCATTGGGGTTCCCCGGCCGGGCCCGTCCCCACGCACACCCAGCAGGCAGAGCTTGGGCAAAGCCTCTCCTGTTGCCCCAGCCTGCACTGCCCTTATGGTTTCAGCAATAAAGCTGCCGAGAGCAGCGTGCCCTGCGTGCCCAGCCCAGCGCACACCAGGACTGGCTGCCGGCGACAGCCCCCAGCTCAGCGGTGTTGTTGGGTACCTCCAGCAGCACCCGCTGCTGCTGCCTCCCCTTTTGATTAACTTCTTTGGTGACAAAGAAAAAACAACTTCTGCAAATGACGCAGAAGAGCTTTCCCCTGCAGAACGGTCAGCAAACCGCTCGCTGCACGGCTGCGTCTTCGTTATTTTGTGCCGTTCCCTACGGGTGTCTGAGCAGCGGGGAGACCCGCTGCTGGGGTGGGAGCAGCGGGTGCCTCTGCGGTGACCCCTGGGCATGCTGCTCTTTGTAGGAGAAATTTCTGCTAACACCCAACCAGAACACGGTGCTGTAAAAAGGATAACGTGACCGGCCTGCTGCCCTGCCACCTCCTCTCTGAATAACCAGGTTTTACATTGCCACCTTTCTCTTGGATAGGCTGTTTTTCACTTTAGACTCAATAAAAACCAGCATTCACTCTCAGTGAAAGCAAGCTGGATTTCAGGATTTCCTTATAATAATATCTATGGATAAATAGGACACACAAGGCAGGAGATCATCGTGTTCCGTGCTGTGCCCCCCATCGGATCGGCACTGGCCCGGGGCCCCTCCCAGCAGCCCTGCAGGACGGGTCTCTCCAGGTCGGTTTAAGTATAATAATAGAGTTAATGACAGAAGGAAAGCTACCTGGAGAGGCGCAATTCGTCTCGGAGTGCTTCGTGCCATTATCTTAAAAACATACAGTGTAGTAATCACTTGAAGTAGTGATAACACATAATTGTATGCTTCTCATAAATTATAGGTGAATGGGAGTTTCAGCTAATGAGTGCCAAATAGCGGCTCAGGAACTGCCGTGATTACAGAAGATGTGGTGATGAATGCATTTATTATTGGGGTATTGCAAATCTTTTTATAGCAGAGACGGAAGTCAGGAAACAAATAGCCAGCACAGCGGGCACGCATGGCCCCGCCGCTGGCACACCCACACTGCAGAGCTGCTCACAGCACAAGGCAGCACAGCAAACGTCTGCATCCCTGGGCACGCGCCTGGTTGGTGAGCCCTGTGCAGAAGATGAGTGTCCTCAGCACAGCGCTGACTCTGGCCACCGGTTGGCTGATATACTGCAGTTTGGAATCTTGGTAATAAAGAAAAATCGGGGAAATCCAATTGTGCTGCCAGCCCGCGCTGTAATGGAGCTCTCAGGAGCGGGGGGATGACCTCTGTGCTCGGAGGAGGGAGGTGAGGCTGGCGAGGCTCGCGCAATGCACGCGTGGATGTCAGTGAGGAAACAGCTCCAGGACGCACCTCGCAGCAGCAGCGGCCCAGTGAAACCCGAGCACTCTGTAGGCTCAGGCTCGTTTGAATTTTCATCTCTTACACGATATATCCCAGATCCAATCCTCTCACTCACATTTAAAATTTAAACAAATCTTTTGCCGTGCACGATGATGGATAAGATTCAGAAAAGTGTTTGCTTTTAGAATGGCAAATTACTGCAAAAAAACCTTTGAAATCGCTAGAAGATAATAAACCTGAACAAATTCTGGCTTCACCTAGTGCTTAGTCTTCTGGTTTTTATGGAAGAAAAACACGGGTAATCTGAAACACCACCTGCCTGTCTTTAACTTAGTGGCCGCTCTGTGGCCATGGTGCGGCCATGGCATTGCAATGGACTGCAAACATGGCAGCCTTCTTTCTATGCTCCTGGTTGACCTCAGCATGGACAAGACCTCACCGCAACCTATGACAGCCTTGCCAGAACTACAGCACCACAATTATCCACGACCAGTTGATCAGCATAGCTCCTGCAGAGCTTAGAAGCGAGCCCATGCACTACGCACAGCGATATACGCAATGTCTGATGCCTGCCTGATGTCCCTGGGCACAACCAGGTGCTTGCCCATCGTGCAACATAGCCCCAGCTCCGGTTAGGCAGTGATCCTTCCAGTCTTGAAAGATCACAGAAATTAAATGCACTCTTTTGGGACACTAAAAAAGGCATTTCTAACCACAGGTCTTCTTTCCTGGAAAAATAAATAATTGACTAGAGCACGCAGAAGGATGAACAAACTCTCCCCAAAGCCATCCAGTGATCCAGTGACTAGCTACATGCAAATATTTGTGTACGTCCTGAGAAACCCTTTGTGTCATCTGAATCTGTTCCAAGACGACTGTAGCTTGCACGGGTGCTCCGAGGCAAAGTTTGATGCAACCTGACAACATTTGCATAACCTCTGCGTAGGAATGAAATGTTCTCGCCTAGTTTCCTTTAGCACATTACCTATAAACAGGCTTTTAAGTAATAACTAGTGGGAATTCCTTTTTTCTTTTCACTTTATATTTTCCCTTTGAAAAAATATCCAGCCGTCTTATTCACGCTCAAAATATGTTAGCTGCTATTTTACTTGTAAAAGAGGCGGACTGACAGAACCACGTTGTTTGAAAGTGAACGATTTCACATCTCCAGTGTCACGGAACAAATAAGACTTTTCAAGAATGAATCAATTATTGATAAACTCTACATGTGGTATATTAAAATGTAGAGTGTATTAACAGGTGAGGTAACACACTGCAAAGCACACCCGGTACATGAAAATTCATATTTCTATAGAACAGCTGCAAACAAATCTCTGTATGTTTGTGCATTAAACGACTCCTTATTGCATGGTTTTGAGCAGTGCTGGCCACAGAACAGCTGTGTTTAATAAACAGTTGAAGGATTAGAATTAAAAGTATTGCCACCCACACTGGGCACATCCATGTCCCACCAGCACAGGTGGCACCGAAATCGCCCGGTGAACAACCAGAGCGGGCAGGGGAGTTGTTGGCCTTCTCCACTCCAAGCAACAGGGCTCTGCACCACACAGCACAAAACGCTGCACGACCGTCCAGTGTACGAACCGTATCGTTATGTGCATCCATGCACAGATCAAACGATAACTGAGCTGGTAGCTACACCACTCTATATAGGCATCGCCACATGGTCGTTGTATAAAAACAATGATGATTCCTATGCCTCTTCAGAGGGCTGCTTAAGTTAAAGGTAAAATCGGTCGTGGCCAAGCCCAGACAGAGCAGGGCAACATGCTGCACGTGGGGGGAGGTGGCTGCTGAGCAGCACAAAAAATCCCTACGGAAAGCAGTGTTCCACTTAGCTGCGCCATCTATGCCAGCTGTGCTGTAGATGCCAGCCATGCAGCTGTGCCAGCTGTGCTATACATGCCAGCTATGCAGCTGTGCCAGCTGTGCCATGCGTGCCAGCCATGCAGCTGTGCCATGCGTGCTGTAGATGCCAGCCATGCGGCTGTGCCAGCTGTGCAGCCATACAGCTGGCAGCAGGATGCCGCGTCCCTGCAGTGGCTGCCCAGCCACCCAACCCAGTTCTGGTCTCTCCCCCCCCTTGGTCTTTGAGCATCCCAGAGTAGAAATGGGAATGCTTCACTGGAAAGAGCTATCCAGCAGCCCTATCTTGTTTAAAATTCAGCCCACGCATGCACATACACATTTATTTATCGTTGTTTATTTAAATGAAAGGATGAAATAGGTCCCGTTCTTTAATTCCCCGAGCCCTGACAGAGCCATTCAGCAGGCACAGCCCTGTGCACCCTGAGCAGAGTGGGACAGTGGAACGGCGGCGGGTGATGGCCCCGCGGAGCCTGGGAGCCTTTCAGTGTGAAGAACAGCCATGTGGTTTTTGATTAAGTGTATCTGGAAGGAGCTGAACTGAATTCAGACTGCTGGGAAGGAGGAAAAAAAACAACACCACCCAAGCAAGCCCCAAACCTGACTGTGTGCTGGGCAGAAATAATTGAAAGTCCGCGTGGGACCTCACCATGACATTTGTGAAGTCTGACTTCATTAAAAACAGCTACATTGCCTCTGATTGCTAATCCACCTTCCCTGCTCCTACCCAGACAAACACGGTGAACGCTGCTCGCCAGCACGGCTCCAGCTGCCCGCCCACCCCGTGCCATTTTTAGATTCCCGGGCTTCCTTTATCTGCTGTGTTATTAATGCAGCAGCCACGCTCAGGTATCACAAAAATGCTCAGAGACAGGCACGGAGCAACGAGCAGCGCTGCCCTCAGGTGTGCACCAAGTCAGGAGCTCCAGCATCACCCCACAGTGCAACTCCTCCTCCAGGGCAGCCCTCGGCTGCTTGGCCCCAGCGAGCACTGAACGGGACCAAAGAGTTCACCCCAATAAAGGCAATCTCCCAAACATATCTTCATATGAGAATTAGGGTCAAAGACCTTACTCCAGCAACTCATTGAGGAAGCATGGAAAAAAGGCTGATCCCCACAGCTCCACGCAGTGCTGCCAGTACTGCTGCGGGCTGCAACAGGAACCAGCTGCACGGGTGTAAGAAAGTGCTGCAGCAATGGGAGGATTGCAGTCAGCACGGGGGGGTGAGCTGGGCCGGCTGCAGGATGTTGGCTCTACATCTTCCCACTGTTTTTAAAAACATACCCCTGCACCATAAATAGCACGGCTCCGAATGAGGTTATTAATCTTCGAGAGCCACAAACATCTGAGATTAATCAGCTTGTCTCTCATAAACACTATCTGCAACTCCGGAATAACAAAGGAAAACATTTTCTGAAGAACACACATAGGCATCAACCTCTTTTTTGCACAATCACATCCTCACCGTAAAATGCTAAAGTATAGCTTCTTTTTTTACAACAACTAGGCAAACATCAATAATTTAGTCTGATCTATAACACGGGGAAGGTAATTAACAGGAATTTGGTGGCCTATTAGGAATGCATGAATAGAACTGAGCCGGAGATGTAGAGCTGGGGCTGGGCACGGGGTGAATCCAAAGCCAGGCCTGCACGCAGCTCCCACCCCTTACTGCAATAAGGGCAGTTTATTTTCATTTAACTATATGCATTTTAACATCGATTGGCATTTTTCAGATACTGACATCATTGTTCCTTTCACTGCGACGAGGTAGATCCATCTGCAGTATGTTCTGTTTTTTGTTATAGTAATACACGTTGCATAAAACCCGATTAATCAAAGAGATTGCTGTCTGCAGATGGCCGAGCTTGCTCGACTTCTCCAAGCACCACGTCAGCAGTGCCACTGCCCCAGGGCCTGGCCCAGCACGGGGCAGGCTTGCTAAGAAAGCTCATGAAGGAGCAGAAGACACGCTAGACATGAAGCTCCGAATGCTGGCAGAACCATCACATTTTGGAAGCTGCCATGTTCCAGTTCTGAGCTGGGCGATGCGCGGGGCGAGGGAGAGCCGTGGTGCTGCAGGAGCTGCCGGGCATGGAGCAGCACTCAGGCCCCAGGTCCCTGCACTGATGGGCACTGACACAGCCACAGCAAGCTCAGGTACATGGCAGGAATAAAAGCAACGGGTCTGATCACAAGGAGTGCTGCCAATGGCTCTGAGGGACAGCATCACCCACCAAGGGAGCAGGCAATGGGAGCCTCCTGGTTTTTAGAAGTAAGCGTGCTCGGCCTTTGTTTCTTGTTTTTGTTTGTAGAAGACGGAGAATTTACCTACATAATTGCACGTAAATTACATATTTGCAGACCGTTGTAAAAAATAATGACCTCGCTTTCAACTGTTACACATACTCAGCTCCAATTAACTGCAGTGAAAGCTCTGTGTTTATACCCAGGGAAGAGCGCGAGTTAATTATTTCCAGTATTTTTAATACAAATTCTGTTTGTGTGTATAGAAGCGTGTTTATGGCTATCCATGTACGGGGGGATAATGGAGGGCTGACTTTGCGCACGGCCACAGATGCCTGATTGCATGTTTATCTATAACGGGCATTTCAGTGGAATGACCCAATAATTTTGCCGGCCAGACTTATTCCAATACTGCACGTTAATTGCTAGAGCGAGCTGAAAATAGATCTTAAAATAGGATGTAGGTGGTTAGCCCCAGGGGAAAGAGGAATGAAATATGTCGTGTGTGATGCTGGCTACGGGCAGAAAAAGCGAAGGAGCAGGAAAGTGAGAGACAGGTGGGAGCAGGGGGGGAGAGCAGCTCCACTTACACGGGGAGCTGCAGCCCCAGCATGCCCGCACCCATGCAGCGAGCCACGCCACAAGGGCACTGCTCTGTGGGCAGCGAGGCAGCTGCTAACCAAGCTACACACAGCAGTAACGCTCATTATATGTATGTTTGAAGCCCAAAAGTGCTCTTCACAGGTGAGAACCACAATTAAAGCCCCCGCACCCCGGGCAGAAACCAGCCCTGGAGCCCAGCACCAGCGCTCCCTGCCCGCTATCCCAAGGTTTCGGTAGTAACCTTGTCATAGCTGCGTTCGCACTTGTTGTCCAGAAATTTAATTTTTTACACTACTTCAGTCATGTGTCAGCATATCAAAAATGCCTGTAATATTTATGCTCCTGCTCTGGATAACCTTGTCAATCTTAATTATAGCTTAGGGTAGGCAAACAAAATTGGCTGCGTGGCTCCAGATGAGCTGTGCCATTGTTCAATGGGCTGCTGTAATACATTCCATACTTTTAATGCACCAAAGCATTTTAACTGCTGTTGCACACTGTGCACACAGTCATTTGAGCTCTCAACAACATTTATTTATTTAGATTCCAACCTATAAAACATAAAATAATACATTTCCAAGACTCTAGGTGCCCTTGACAAATAATTAAAAAGGCAATTCAACAATTTCTCAAATACCACTGGCACATCAAAAACTTTTCTCCGCATAAAATTGCACAAATGTCAAACTTCCTTACCTAAAATGTCACAAAACTTTATTTCTTCCTGTCACCATTCCCACTAAGGTAGCAGTCCTGCCTGCCTGCCTCACAGATTAAAAGCCCTTCCAAGCCAAAGGGAGCGATGCATTCTCCCCTCCCAGGGGCAGTGCGTTGCGCCCTGCCAGCCCCATTTCAGCTCGCTGTGCAGCTCCCTGCCCTGCTGGCTTCTCACTCTGGGCAGCTCCCTGGCCCCAGAGGTGCTGCTGCGGGAGGGCTAGAGGCAGAGGACAGCAAGCTCTCCTTGCTGTGGGCATCTGCCTGGGGCAGCCCCAGCAACAGCACATAGAAGGCAGACGACAGCAAGCAAATATCTTCTGAAAAAGAAGATCTGGCAGACTAAATGTCCTTCCACTCTCATCCTGCACTCCTGGATTCCTCTGTGATGTCCAAGGAGAACATCAGGGCATAGCATGACCCGTGGGCAAAGCCACGTTAGCTCACACTGAGACACACTTCCATTGCTTTCTCTTCTCTGCCAGGACTCCAAGATCAGCAGAGGAGAGGGGAAAACAAAGAAAACAAACCACAACCTCTCAAATTCCTCTTGCTGTAGGTGACCACATTATGCTCTCTCATATCCAACCTCTACTCCTCACTGCTACGGCACTGCAGCTCTATGAACAAAGCAAATATTCCCAGCAAGTACAAAAATCCCAGTAACCCTTCATCAACAGCAGTGACGGACCAATGATGGCAAAGGATGCGAATAACACCTTACAGGTGTTAAAAGCTATCTCCATTGTATGCACTGTGGCCATTTATCAGAAGAAAAAAAAAAAGAAGAATGGAATGGAATGAAATGTAGTAGTGAAGAGTGGAGTAGAACAGAACAGAACAGATCCAAACAGGAGAAAATTTAAACAAACCAGAGAAGCCATTTCCAAATGTGCAGTAGTATTTTATAGTGCTTCACCACTATCTACATTCTGCTTTCTTTCCTGACATTTAGCATCCATAATTATGACTCAAACAACGTGCTCTGCAGTGCTGCACAGGAGCCCGCCAAGGATCCTCCCATAACCCCGCGTAGACAAGAGCAGCTTCGGGGCTGAGGGCAGCACCCGTGTCCCCTGCACTCCTGTGTTAACAGCATCCAGCCCACGAAGAAAGGCAAGATGCTAACGTTGCTCTTACTTTAAAACTTGATTCCTAAGGGAAGGGTTTTATATAAATCATATTTTCAGAACGTAGACTGAAAAGTGTGGCTAGAGCACTTTCATCCAATTTCTGTAAAGTGTCTCGAATGAGCAAGAAGTACCTACCCCTGAATATAGACTTCTGAGAGAAATTAGGAAAAAAAATGATGTCTTAGTTATAGCTTCCCTAAGGCTGCTTCAAGTGGAGAAATATGGACTTACTTAGCAAATTATCGCAGTTGAATTTTACATATACTGTGATACTGGCAATTATTAATGGTTTGCTCAGAGGCCAGGCTCTTCCTCTCCTTCTAAATTCAAAGATGTGAATGAGCAAAAAAAAAAAAAAAGCACATTTCATCAACAGTTAACCTTTTCCCACATGGATAAAGAAAAAAAATGAATCACTATGCATGTGAATTCTTAGCTTCCGTCATGAAGCCCTTGCTCAAAATAAGTTAGCAGAAAAAAAGGGAACACTGAAGTGAGTGAGTTCCAACCTCAGCGGGTCCCTGCTGTCCCCGTGGCTGGTACTGGCTGCAGCTGCCTTCCCAACTTCTGCTGGCTTCTAGAAATAAAACCCACGCTCATTTCCCCACTAAATACTGAAAGAAGGTGCAAGTAAAAACAACAAGAAAATCGCTTGTTATTAATGCACAAGAAGCCACTTTCAGAGGAAGAAATATACATACATTCACCATCCCTGGAGGTGTTCAAGAAACTTTTAGATATAGCGTTGAGACGCATGGTTTAGTGGGGTTATTGGTGGTAGGTGGATGGTTGGACTGGATGATCTTGTAGGTCTTTTCCAACCCAGCTAATTCTATGATTCTATGAATCCACATATATTTATTGTTTTGGCCAAACTTTGGCTTAAAGACCAAACCTCACATTCTACCGAAGGCGTCAAAATATTTTCAAGGAACAGAAGCGATACAATTTTCAGATTCCAAAGGAAAGTAAGTTGGTGCCATCGTGTTTGAGGTCGGCAAACCAGTGCTGAGGGAAACAGAAATTTACAAGATACTGACTACAATTTGCCAAATAAAACCAGGCTCAAGAGCTTCCAAAGGCGTTTAAGAGCTCAGAGGTTCACAAAGCTGTGAAATTCATGAGGAATTTGCACTGGTATCAACTCACAGATTTTTATATTGCTGGCTTTTTCCCTCTGGCATGTACAAAGAACGTTTCTGAAAGCAGAGTCCTTAAATTAGAAATTGCCTTAAAAATGCTGCTGAGATGCAAGAAAGATCCCCAAAAGATTCATTCCGAAACTATTTCATACTCGATAATTACGTGAAACGAGCTCGGTCTCGATCCTGCATTTCATTAGGGTGGCTAATTGCAGCAGCTTGGCCCGGACAGCACTGGGCTGCGCAGGGCCAGGCTGGCACCGAAGTTTGGCCATGGGCGGTGGTAACGCCCGCGGTGCCGGGGCCATGGGCAGCCCCACTGTGCCACGGGAGCCAGCGCGCCTCCCAGCCAGGAGCAGTGGCAGATCTCACGCTCCCAAGCAACGAGGAAGCAGCCATCGGTGTCACCTGCGAGCTCACTCCCTTCCCTGCTTCCCCCCGCATGCATTACCAGGCAGCCAATATCCCGAGATAACTTGTACAGAGGAAGACTGAACCTTGGGCGATACATCCCAAAGCATTGGCCAAAGGCGGAGAAGGGCCCTCACCATGGCAGCCCACCTCTGCAAGCGAGACAAGAGGCAGCACCATAGTACGGCAGGGCTCTCACACCGAGCTCTCATCACCTCCATTCTGGAGGAACACGGACGAGCCGCCAGGGATGGAGTGCAGCAGAGATGGGGCTGCCTGGGGTTTGCTTGCCCCCCGTTGGGCAATACCCCATCAGCCCTCAGGCTGGCAGCGCTGGCTTCGCAACACAGAGCTGCTCTGCTCTCCCTCGAGCGGTATTGATTCTTACAACGAGCTCTGTAAACATCAATATTTTTGTGCTTCAAGTTGACAAAACACGGCACAGCGAAACGTGCCCCGCTGGCTGCACAAGCCCGGTCAGAACGGAGGGCGCCGGGGCATGTTGAATGGGAAGGGATGGGGACGGCTGGGATGGGTGTGGAAAGGAGAAGAGGGCAAGGAGGGGGAACCAAGTGGCAGAGAGGGAAGGAGGGCAGGGAGCTGCAGCGGCGGGCAAGATGTTTCTGGTTTTGTTTTAACTAGCTCCTGCCTGAGTGTGCGCACTGGCCTCAGTAAAGAAGACCTCTGCTCTCGCATAATTAAAGAATGCTACAAAACTGAGGAAATGGACGTGGAAGGGATCCAGGCTGTGCCCCTGTTTCAACGGGATGGGGCTGTCCCAAGCCTGCCCCATGGTGTTTAATGCCCCGCTGAAGCAGGACGGTGGGCCCGGGCACTGCTTCACACGGGGCTGCGTGTGCTCGCTTCACTGTTTAGGAGCTACACGTGGCGTGCCTTAACAGCTCCTACACAGCAACACTACAGCCATCCTGTATGACCTGCACAAAGCTCATTTTTAGAAGAAAACATATTCCCAGCAGGCAGCCAGGTGTGCCGTTATTATTTCTGCCATTAATTACGCCGTTTATTAATTTTAACCGTTTTCCAGCTACCGCACGCAGCTTTGAAATAAAATATGCAAACACATTCAGTGTCTGCGAAAGGCTACGTTCAGCTGTGAGCAGAGCAGATTCCCATTTTCCTAATGCTATCTGGCACTTGCCTCTGTCCAGTCACATTAGCTGCTAAACGGTTCCAGCTCTATCAGCCCATAAAAACGTGCCAAACCAAAGAGGAATTTATAATTCTGGGTAAATAAATCCTACACGCAAAGTCCCTCAAGAGCTCCAAATATGTGATAGAAACAGGTTAAGTCGTAATCACAGCACCGTATCCAAAAGCGTGATCCGCGTTCCGCTGGGAAGAAAACAGCTTTTCAGGTAAATTCTTGACAAGACATAACCTTAACAGCCGCCTCTTTTTCCCGAGCTGCAGATGATTTTGACAGAGAAAAACCGAGGACATTTCAGACACATTATGCATTTTGACATTAAGTAACTAGCAATTAGGCAAAGTACATAATTGCATCTTAATGCACCAGAGGAGAAAATAAC